>NW_027256910.1:0-285000 GCF_029215685.1 Pituophis catenifer annectens | reverse complement strand
TAGGATCTCCCGCGCGCTCCCCTCCCTCCCCACACGCATCGGTCCACCACCTGCTGCTGGTATCACCCCTCCACCAGCTCTCCCTCCCCTAGCCATCCGTGCCCTCAGCCTTCCCTTTGCCAGCAGCGGTGAGCAGAAGGATGGGGGCGGAGTCAGCAAGCAGTGGCTGGGCGGGGCAGGCGAGCATCAGGCGGGCAGGGTGAGCGAGGGTAAACTGGTTCGGGGGTGTGGCCAGCCAAAGGTCACTAATGGTTCAGAAAAACATGCCAAATTTCCACTGACGGTTCTCCTGAACTCGGTGTGTCACTAAGGCAAGCTTTGCAACACAGCGAGCGAGTACAATAAATAGTGGTGCGGAGGGGCGGGGCAAGGGGCGGGGTGAGCCAGCAATTTAACAAATGGTTCGGCTGAACCGCCTAGAACCGGCAGAATCCCACCACTGCCTATAGGGCTGCCCCATCTGTTGTCCCTGGTGGCAGATCGAAGATTGTGAATCCCACTCCTGACACCAGTTTCTGCGGAAAGAAACACAGGACCCAAAAACTCCAATAATCCAGGCTCACTGCAGTTATTATTTATTTAGCGTCCATTGGAGGAATTTCCCCCGATAAAATAGTGGGAGGAAATCTTTACAGACAAAAGGATGCACTCATATTTATACATTCCAGAAAAGGAGGAGAAAAGGACAATCATACATATTGCATATTTCATTTACGAGGTCCCCCTCGTAGAAATGTGCCCACCGGGTTTCCGCGCATTCCATCAGCCAAGGGCCCAGGGTAGGGGTGGGGGGGGTGGCGGTTATTGTAAAGGAAGGTCTTGATCCTAGGGAGGCCACTGTACCTCAGATAGCCGGTTGTGAGTCACTCCTTGTGAAGTGGGGCCATGGGAGGCAGATGGGCCTGCTGGTTACGTACCTGGCTCCTTGCTGCGTGGCAGCGACCCTGCCCGAGCTCCTCAATGTTATAGCCGGGGTGGTGGTTGATACCCCCAGGCTTTTAGTCATGGGGGATTTCAACCTGCCGTCCATCGGTGAAGCATCTGGGGTGGCTCGGGAGTTCATGGCTTCCATGACGGCCATGGACCTGACCCAGTTAATTCAGGGCCCCACTCACATAGGAGGAAACACGCTGGACTTGGTTTTCGTCTCTGGTCAGTGGCTGAATGGCTTAGATACAGGGGATATAGTTATTGAACCCTTGTCATGGTCAGACCCTTCTCTCCTTAGACTTGACTTCCTGACCGCTATGCCCCACCGCAGGGAGGCGGAACCGATCAGATGGTTCCGCCCCAGGCGCCTGATGGATCCTGATAGGTTCCGGATGGAGCTTGGGCCATTTCCTGAGACTCTGGCGCGCGACTCGACGGAAGACCTGGTGGCCGCCTGGGATAGGGCGGCCGCTGGTGCTTTAGATCGGGTTGTGCCTTTGCGGCCTCTGACCCGGCGCCGAATCTGCCCAGCTCCTTGGTTCTCCGAGGAGCTGAGGGGGATGAAACGCCGGAAAAGACGCCTAGAGAGTAGTTGGAGGGCCAGTCGCTCCGAATCTGATCGTACACTAGTGAGGTCTTATATCAAGACCTACTTAGTGGCGATAAAGGTGGCGAAGTGTAATTACTTTTCCGCTCTTATCGCGTCGGCAGAAAATCGCCCAGCTGCCTTGTTTAGGGTGACTCGCTCCCTTCTCCATCTGGGAGCACGGGAAGACCCCTTGCAAGGTCGTGCTGAGGATTTTGCGCATTATCTGCACGATAAAGTCGCTCAAATTCGGGAAGGCTTGGACTCTGACTGGGTAGGTACAGGCGGGTTGTCCGAGGTCTGTCTTGAGACGGTTATCTGGGATGAGTTTGATCCTGTGACTCCCGAGGACGTGGACAGGATGCTGGGGAGGTTGAACGCAACCACATGTTTATTGGACCCGTGTCCCTCCTGGTTGGTGCTGGCTACCCGGGAGGTTACACGAGGCTGGCTCCAGAGGATTATAAATGCTTCCTTGAGTGAGGGGTTCTTGCCTCCCGCCTTGAAAGAGGCGGTGGTGAGGCCCCTCCTCAAGAAGCCCTCTCTGGACCCAGCTGTTTTAGCAAATTATCGTCCAGTTTCCAACCTTCGCTTTTTGGCGAAGGTTGTTGAGAGTGTGGTTGCGCGACAACTCCCGCAGTACCTGGATGAAACCATCTATCTAGATCCGTTCCAGTCCGGCTTCAGGCCCGGGTACAGCACGGAAACGGCATTGGTCGCGTTGGTTGATGATCTCTGGAGGGCTCGGGACAGAGGTTGTTCCTCTGTTCTGGTCCTATTAGACCTCTCAGCGGCTTTTGATACCATCGACCATGGTATCATGCTGCGCCGGTTGGAGGGGTTAGGAGTGGGAGGCACTGTTTTACGGTGGTTCTCCTCCTATCTCTCCGACCGGTCGCAGTCTGTGTTGGCTGGAGGGCAGAGGTCGACCTCAAGGCACTTGGTTTGTGGGGTGCCACAAGGGTCGGTCCTCTCGCCTCTCCTGTTCAACATTTATGTGAAGCCGCTGGGCGAGATCATCCGTGGTTTTGGGGTGCAGTGCCATCTGTACGCTGATGACACCCAGCTGTACATCTCCACCCCAGACCACCCCAACGATGCCCTTGAAGTGATGTCCCGGTGCCTGGAGGCGGTGCGGGTCTGGATGGGGAGGAACAGGCTCCGACTCAATCCCTCCAAGACTGAGTGGCTGTGGCTGCCGGCGTCCCGATATAGTCAGCTGGTGCCATCGCTGACTATTGGGGGCGAGACATTGGCCCCCACAGAGAGGGCGCGTAACTTGGGTGTCCTCCTGGACGCACGGCTGTCTTTAGAAGAGCATTTGATGGCCGTGGCCAGGGGGGCTTTCTATCAGGTTCGCCTGATACGCCAGTTGCGCCCCTTTCTGGATCGGGACTCCCTATGCACGGTCACTCATGCCCTCGTTACTTCCCGCCTCGACTACTGTAACGCTCTCTACATGGGGCTCCCCTTGAGGAGCACTCGGAGGCTCCAACTGGTGCAGAATGCGGCCGCGCGGGTACTTATGGGGCGACATGGCGCTCCCACGTGACACCTCTCCTGCGCGAGCTGCATTGGCTTCCAGTGGTCTTCCGAGTGCGCTTCAAGGTGTTGGTTCTCATCTTCAAAGCGCTCCATGGCCTAGGACCCAGTTATTTACGAGACCACCTTCTGCCTCCGATAACCTCCCCCCGGCCAACACGCTCCCACAGAGAGGGTCTCCTCAGGGTGCCGTCTGTCAGGCAATGTCGGCTGGCGACCCCCCGGGGAAGAGCCTTCTCTGTGGGGGCACCCGCCCTCTGGAATGAGCTACCCCCAGGGATACGACTAATCCCGGACCTCCGGACCTTCCGTCGGGCCCTGAAGACTTTTTTATTCCAGCAAGCCGGGCTGGGTTAAAATTTTTAACTGGGTGAATTTTATGGGTAACGGGGTTTTAAATTGGAGAAGCCTAAGATAATTTAATTTTGTTTTAATATATTTTAATATTTGTATTGTGTGTTTTAATTCTGGCTGTTCACCGCCCCGAGTCCTTCGGGAGAGGGGGCGGTATAAAAATTTAATAAATAAATAAATAAATAAATTTAATAGACAATGTGAGCATGAATATTCAGAATTAGCAAGGTACCTCCCCAGCCTTGTATTGTTGCTACCCTCAATAAAAAGTTATTGTGTAAACAAAAAGAAACATCTCAGTTGCGTTGCCACAGCAGTTTGGGTGAAATGTACTGAGAAATGAGGGCATCAACATTGCTCCATACATTCCTTCTATATTGCTGTCTTGCTAACATGCTCTCATTTCTCCAAAAAATTTGTCTCCTCACAGTCTTCCACACACCCTTTATTTTTTCAAAAAAAATAGTTGGCCCACTCATGCATGGAGAAGAGCTTGGACCATTTTCTATGTTTGGACTGTGGAAAATGTTAAAAGTTGAAATTCCTCAGTCTCACATTTCCACATTTCTTCTCGCTGTAAGCTGCTTCTTTGTGAACAATTCAAAAATTTCCAAATTTGAAACATATACATACGATTTTCTTTGACACATGCATACCATCTAAATGGAAAGAATATCTCCTTTCTAGTAAAAGAAACTTTTAACAATTCTTCCAATATCATAAAGGTGTTATATCTCATGCTTTTACATTTGTTCTGCCCGTAAGATGCTCCTTTGTGTTGACGTCTGGCCTCAGAAGGATAATGTAGCACTTGGGGATGAAGATGCAGCCCAGCAGACCAGCACTGGAGGCCAGGATGGAGAAGACCTGCACAGCCACCATGGATTTCCCTTTAGTGCTCAGGTAGGTGGGCACAAAAGTCACCCAGACACTGCAGAAGACCAGCATGCTGAAGGTGATCAGCTTGGCTTCGTTGAAGGCCCCAGGCAGATTTCTGGCCAGGAAAGCCACCGTGAAGCAGATGGCAGCCAGGAAGCCCATGTAGCTGAGGGTGACGTAGAACATGACAACGGCCCCTTCGTTGCATTGCAGGATGATCTCTCCAGGCTGGGAGTGGAGGTCAGAGTCAGGGAAGGGGGCAGAAACTCCCAGCCAGATGGAGCAGATGAGAATTTGGACAGCAGAAGAAGAAAGGATGATGGAGTTGGCCAAGCTCTTCCCCAACCATCTCTTCACTCGGTTTCCTGGTTTTGTGGCCAGGAAAGCCAGCACCACCGTGATGGTTTTGGCCAAGAGAGAAGAAATGGCCACTGAGAAGATGAGGCTGAAAACCGTTTGTCGGAGAAGGCAGGTGGCTTTCCTTGGTTGACCAATGAAGAGAGAAGGAGACAAGAAGCAAAGCAGGAGGGAGACCAGGAGGATGTAGGAGAGGTCCCGGTTGTTGGCTTTGACAAGGGGAGTTTCTCGATATTTAATGAAGATGATTAAAACAAGGCCTGTGGTTAGGAACAAGAGGAGGGCAAAAGAGACCAGGATGATACCCAGAAGTTCTTTATAAGACAGGAAAGTTATAACCTTGGGGATACATTGGATTCTGTTCTTATTTGGATATTTATCATCTGGACACTTGGTGCATTTTTCTGTATCTGAGAAAGCCAAAAAGCAATATTTCTTTAATATTCTGTTTTTTTACATTTCAAAAAATAACTTTTTTGGACAAAGCCCGATTCCAGGAATATTTTCCAAGATGTTTAACCATTCCATGTAAAAAAAAATGATAATATAATTTTCTAATACTTTTACAGCTAAGGAATATGAAATCAGAGGATTTCTACTGCATTTTGAATAAACAAAAAAAGAGTTGAGCTTCAATGCATGTTTTAATTTGCACTTTCATCAAAGTGCTCTGGATAAATCCATTTCCACCAGGCCTTTTCTGCATCTGAGAAACCAAAAAGCAATTTTCTTAATAGTCTGTCCTTTTATCTTACAAGAAATACCTTCTTTGGATCGGTATATGAAGTTGAAGGAAGTCCCTGGATGTTAATTATTTCTGGTGTAATGAGTTGAATCTTCATAGGAATCTCCTTATTGCAGGTTAATAATGAATCGTATGATCTTTTAGGCAAACATCCTGAGTCCTCGCAGTGAGAGCAATTAACCAGTGGAACAGCTGGCCTCCAGAACTTGTGGGTGCTTCAACATTGGAGGTTGTTAAGAAGAGACTGGACAGTCACTTGTCTGAAATGGTATAGGGTCTCCTGCTTGAACAGGGGGCTGGACTAGAAGACCTCCGAAGTTCCTTCTACTCTATTCTGATTGATTGATTGATTGATTGATTGATTGATCTGTATGGCTATCTCTTTGTGTAATGAGTTCCCCCCATAACTATCCACAGCACCACATTATGGCCCAGTGACACCTTCTCAGTGATCCTCAAGGGAGGCCAATAAACAATGAATTGCAAGGTCTTTCAGAACGTGGACCTGAAACAATTCAGCTACTTTCAAACATCTCAGATGTTCCTAGAAAGGTGAACTAAGCAGCACATATCCAAACTAAAAAGCAGAAGAGATATTTCCTCTGCTGTTAGTAAAGCTTGCCCAGTCTGCCATCCCCTCCTCCCATCTCTCTCCCAGCCCCTCCTTCTAAGTCTTTTCCATTTTACTTCCTTTTAGCTAAGAAATTGTGTAGGTTAAAAATAAAAAACCAGGTGAGCTTCAATCTGTTTTTTAATTTGGATCCAGTTCCACAAAGCCTCCCATTTTCCTCAGTGTGACCCACCTTCCTGAGTGGAGAAGGTCCCCTCTGGACAAGGAACACAATCATAGCAGCAAACTGGCTCTCCTTCTCGAGCCCTCTTGACAAATCCAGGATGACAACTTTCCACACATTTGGACTGAGGCAGAGACTGAGCAGAAGAAAAGGAATGCCAAAGAAAAGAGGTTAGGACTCTCTGTCCATGGAAAATGGACGTATAAATGGATGGAGACAAGTAGCCTCTGATCGTCATTGGGGTAAATATGAAACCTCTGACTACTTCCAAACAGATGCAGGAGGTAAAACAACTGGCAGGTTCTTCGTTTAGTTCCTCCCTTTCGCTTTTGGAATTTAACATTACAATAAAGTACTTTTCTACTTAATAAAAGTCAGGAGGGATGGAATTGAAAAAAGATTTAAATATGATGATATATTCTTATTAAAACTGATAATAAAGTTTACTGTAAAAGATTTAGGAAACTTTTATTCCATTAGGTTTTTTAATATGAAATTAAAATGTGATGAAGAAAGAAACTTCTGACCAGTAAGATTATTTTATTATTATTCATATTTCTATACCGCCCACTCTCTGAGGACTCTGGGAGGCTTACACCATAGACAGTATACTAAATAGCATATTGGCCCCAACAATCTGGGTCCTCATTTTACCCACCTCGGAAGGATGGAAGGCTGAGTCAACCTTGAGCCGGTGAGATTTGATCCTCTGATCGGCTGAACTAGCAGTCAGCTGAAGTAACTGCAGTACTGCACTCTAACCACTGCTCCACCTCGGCTCTTTCTAGATCTTGAAAGGTTTCCATAAAACATGGCAAAGCCACTCCACTTAGGTCCCGTCTGTTGAAGAACTTCCATGAGATGACACCACCTGGCACGGGAGGCCAACCATCCTGGAGACTCTAGGCTTTGCCCACTTGAAATGGGACCTCAGGCTTTGGAAAACAGAGAAAAGACACCAAAATTTCTCTCACCTTATTGAGCAACTTTATCTGTGAAAGAGCATCTTGGTCGATAGTAAATCTCTGTCTTTCAAAATATGCCAGAATCTGTCTCCTGACATCCTCCTTGGGGAGAACCAAGAAGCCGTGAATGCCCAGATCTGCTGTTATCTCCCCATTTCGGTCCAAGTATAGTTTCCTCTCAGAAATATTCCAAAATTCATTCTTTATCAGAAAGGGATGAAACTAGAATAGGAAAATCCAGGAATTTGAAAAGCAGAAAACTTTGTTTCTTATCCCACATTGAATCTTTCTTCTACAATTGTCTGGTCTCCGAATAGAATAGAATAGAATAGAATAGAATAGAATAGAATAGAATAGAATAGAATAGAATAGAATAGAATAGAATAGAATAGAATAGAATAGAATAGAATTCTTTATTGGCCAAGTGTGATTGGACACGCAAGGAATTTGTCTTGGTGCATACGCTCTCGGAGTACATAAAAGAAAAGATACGTTTGTCAAGAATCATAAGGTACAACACTGAATGAAAGTCATAGGAAAACAGTCAATATAAATCTTAAGGATACCAGCAACAAGGTTACAGCCATACAGTCATAAGTGGGAGGAGATGGGTGATAGGAACGATGAGTTATGGTTAAATATGGTTAAATAGGATACAAATACTGTCATCATCTTCATAAGTGAACGAAAAAGTTTGTGAAAAATGTGTCAATCATATACTGACAAAATATAGAGAAAATATAATTGACACAATTAGTCAACTATAGGGTACATTCTAGAGCAGATGACAAATAAAATGATTAGAGAGAGAAAAAAGATGATTCATAAACTCTTTGAAAACAACAGGTTGATTCCCAGAAAACATGGGTTGATCAAGAAGTTGTCAGGCTAATCTTCTCCCTGGTCATCCTGATGGAAAACACATCCAGATGTGCTAATTCTACTTCATTGAAATAAGACATTAATTTTTTTTTGCAAATCTGGAAGTACAAATCTCCCATCAACTCTTTTTTTTCAGCCTCAAAAGTTAGTGAGGATCCTTTCTGAGTTTCTTTCTCTCCCATTATGCAGCTGCAGGATTCTTCCCTCTTCTCTGATCCTTCCCTAGGCAGCCTCTCTTCCCCTCATCCCAAAAGTCATTCTCACCCATCATTACACCTCCTAAATAGATTATTGGAACTCTGGTGATATCATTGGATTTCAGTAAAGGACTCACAAACAATTTTGTGGTATGATTAGAAACCAGAGGGGTGGTATGATAAGGTATGATAAGTAGATAAAAATACTTTGTCTAATTTTGTTTTGTCTTTATAATTGTTTTATTTTCCAAAACTTGTATTTTACCCTTTTGAATAAAATAAAATTTAATAAGAGGAATATCAAGTTTCCAGAGACAATAATTATGATTAGGACACAGAGAAGGGTGCATGAGTAAAAAGCAATAGAAAAATATCTGATTTTTAGCAACTAGGACTTGACTAACAATAGAGTCTCATATAAGAACATTAATGGTGGACTGGAAGAAAGATGAGGGATACCAAGCTTTATATTTATGTTTGAGAAAATGATCTCAAAATCGTAGTTAACTGGAAAAAGACTATGAGTCAGCAGGGAGACCTTCATGGAAAGAAGGCAAATGCAGCCATAAGGATCTCAGGAAGGGAACATTCTGATTTTGGGAGACCCCAACTCAAGGACCAGGTCCCCTTGCAGACACCACGCTTGGAGGAGAATTTGCTGTTTTAGAACTGAGCTTGTAAAACAGAATTTCAGTCTCCTCTTCATGGATTATTTGAGTGCAAAGACTGAGCAGCCATCAGTCAGAGAAGCTTTAACTGGGATTCCTGCAGAGAGGATGGGTTAGGCTAGATGGTCTCAGGGTCTCCTCCAAATGTATGAAGGTTGTCATGCCTACAACATATATCTATTGTGCTGTTGTTGCTCTAGCCCCACCTAGTGGCCGGGGGCAGATAAGCCTAACTGTATGGTCTGAAGCCAGACTCCCTTTTCTCTCAGCCTTTGGAGGAGACGGAAGCAGCCGGTTTGACCGAGACACATGGTCATCCAGAGGCCTCCGTCCCTCACACGGAGCATCGCTGGAGAGGTTCCAGCTGCTTCTTTGTTGGCTGTTAGTTAATGCTGCCTATCTCCTATTTATATTTGATTCTCACTCTTCGCACTTCCTCAGTTTCTCCATGCCCTTTTCTCCCAATGAAACACCCAGATCCACCCCAGGCTCCCTTTCACTGGAGGAGAAGAGGGGGGTTTAGCTGCCTCTTGAGCTGCACACAGACCCACCTGCAGTGGGGACGGAACAAAGGGGAAATTCCACCATGCTCATCACAAACCCACAAATACAGGAATTTTATTTAAAAAAGAATAAACATTTTCAAATGAGCAGAGTTTAATATCAAAATGCCATGGTATCTACTCTTTAGAACCATTATTCCCTGAGTAATTGAATTGGACAGATCTTTTGAGATGGTTCCCCTCCTTCTCCTCTGGATTCCTCCTCCAAATGATCTCAGATTAATGGATCCATATAGGGACCCCCATACCTGCCACGGCTGCAGCCTTGGAGACCCCAAACTCTTTTCTCCCTCCTTCCTTCTCCTCCTCCTCAATCTGGAGGAATAAGCGGCATTTAAGATCTGGGCCAGAGTCTTCATCATACTGTAACGTTGGTAGTCATTTGGAATCCAGATCCTTTTCTTCTGGGTCTCCAGTGGGGCTTTCTGGGTGCATCTTCTGCGGACTTTGACAGAAAAGACGTTCTTTGAAAGAGAACAGCGGAAATAAGGATCTTGAAACTTTTCTTCCACATAGAAAAGGGGTTCAAAGGCAGAATCCTTTGGCCTATTTTTTACCATATAACCAAAGTTCCAAATACTATGGATGTATTTGAGAAGTCTGTGCTTGTTTATTTCATACCCTCCAAAATTTGTGATGATCCAGACTTTCCCGTCAATGGGTAATGGCAGACGCATAAATGTTAAATGGAAAGGAAGGATTCTTTCCCAAATGGGCTCATATTCCATGAAATGAACAAAGACATTGACTTTTTTCCACTTAGAGAGGGCCTCCCTGAGGGCTGTTGTGTATCCAGTTGTTGAGAACAGTTGTGATATAACAACACAAATTCCATTCCTGACAAGCATAGGAGGAAAAGTCCTCATGAAATTCTCTCCCTTCCCTGTGTCTGAAGCAAAGAGGCCAATCAGGGTCCATCTGAAATGGAGGAGCAGGGGGACAATTGCTGGATTCTGGATCCCTTCTTTGGGATTCATCCGGTAGAAAAAGGGGAATTTCCTTTTATCACTCAGAACCTCTGAAGCAGCTTTAAGACTGATCTGAAAAAGCAATGAAGAATGCTGTGATATTTGGGATCAGATCAAGTCCAAAATATTAGATTTTAATAAATCCAACCTGGTTCTCATTAATGTATTAGAATAGTTTGTTAATCAGACATTGTTTAAAATATTAAAGACAGAATATTAGCAAGATTAAAAAAAAATGTATCATAATAATGGAAAATAATAAGCCACTTAAAAACAATAAAAATGTAAATCATATTACTGTATCACCCCTACAATTGATCACAATTAGATTAACATGTGCAAATGCCAGTTGGAGTATTCTATTCCAATAAAGGGCCTATTATAATTTTTGAGGATTGCTGCATCTTTTTTTGCTTCTCTATCCCAGATTCTTTCTGGAGGAAATTTTTTAACTTCTTTCTCCAGTCATACAAGAAAAAGGCAGAGCTCAAAGCCTAATAAGATTTGTCAGTTGCATAATCCAAGTTTGGTCTTTCATTGAAGTTTTGTCTGTTCCAACAGCCACAATTTTTAGAGTCTGTCAGTTTCCATAGATTAAATTTTATGCCAATGCCCATATCTTCTGAATTTAGACAAAGCAGAAATTGTGGAAATTCCCAAATCAGCTCTGAGGGCAGCAGCTGGAGTCCTTTTACCCACCCCAAGATCCTCCTCAGAGGCTGAGATTGGGTTGGTTCTGCTGGTGGTTTCTCTCTGAAGCCCCAAACATCAGATTGATGGAAGAACATGGGGGAAAACTGGGCCTCAGATACTTTAATCATTGGGGCTGAGGAAGAGCTATGAGGTTTTCATTTAAACACCACTTTCACTCCTGCCCTTTCTCTAACTGAGCTCCTTGAATGATGAGGGAGCCAAGATTCAGGCTGAGAGAAAACAACCCCAGTCTGTACAATCCAATGTGTAAGTATGATAATATCACATTATCTGTATAAATCAGTGTATTCCAATAGGAATTTAGCAGGCTAAACATGTGTACCTATAACAGAACTTATAACAAAATAAAAGGGTTGGAAGGGACCTTGGAGGTCTTCTAGTCCAACCCCCTGTTCAAGCAGTAAACCAGGCATAATAGCAGTAACTGTGAGAGGATCTTGGAGTCTTAGTGGACAACCAGTTAAATATGAGCCAGCAGCAGAAAAAAGCCAATGGAATCCTATATTGCATTAACAGAGGGATACAATCAATATCAAGAGAGGAACTAATACCACCCTATAAAGCCTTAGTAAGACCACACCTAGAATCCTGCATCCAGTTTTGGTCACCACACTATAAAAAAGATGTTGAGACTCTAGAAAAAGTTTAGAGAAGAGCAACCAAGAGGATTAGGGGACTGGAGGCTAAAACATACAATGAACGGTTGCAGGAACTGGGCATGGCTGGTCTAGTGAAGAGAAGGACCAGGGGAGACATGATAGCAGTCTTCCAATATTTGAGGGGCTGCCACAGAGAGGAGGGGGTCAAGCTATTTTCCAAAGCACCCAAAGGCCGGACAAGGAATAATGGATGGAAACTGAACAAGGAGAGATTCAACCTGGAAATAAAGAGATAAAGTTGCCTTCAGAAGTTGTGGGAGCTTCATCACTGGAAGCTTTCAAGAAGAGACTGGACTGTCATCTGTCAGAAATGGTGTAGGGTCTGCTTAGACTAGATGACCTACAAGGTCCCTTCCAACTCTGTTAACCTGTATCTATCTATACTATTCCAGACAAGTGGCTGTCCAGTCTCTTCTTAAAAGCCTCCAGTGATGGACCACCCACAATTTCTGAAGGGGAGACGTTCCATTCCTCACAGTTAGGAAATTTCTCCTTAGTTCTAGGTTGTTTCTCTCCTTGATTAGCTTCCCTCCATTGTTTCTTTTCTTGCCTTCTAGTACTTTGGAAAATAGGAGGACCTCCTCTTCTCTGTGGCAGCCCCCCAAATATTGGTACATTGCTATTATTTCACCCATTCCTTTTCATTACACTAGATATACCCAATTCCTGCAACTGTTCCTCATAAGTTTTAGTCTCCAGGCCCTTAATCATCTTTTCTGCACTCTTTCCAGAGTCTCTATATCTTTTTTACAATATGGAGACTAAAACTGGATGCACTATTCCAAGTGTGGTCTTGCCAAGGCATTATAAAGAGGTACCAATACTTCATGTGATCTTGATTTTATCTCTCTGTTAATGCAACCTAGGACTGAATTAACTTTTTTGGCTGCTGACACACATTGCTGGTTCATATTTAAGTGATTGTCCACTAGGACTCCAAGATCCTTTTCACAGTTACTGCTATTGAGCCAGGTTTCACCTCATCTGTAAGTGTACATTTTGTTTTTCTAGCCTAAGTATAAAACCTTACTTTTCTCTACATTAAATTTCATTTTGTTAGATAGGCCCAGGGTTCAAGTCTATCTAGATCCATCTGGATCTTGAACCTATCTTCTGGGGTGTTGGCTATTCCTGCCACTTTAGTGTTGTCTTCAAATTTGATGATTTCCCCATTTCTCCCCTCATCCGAATCATTCATGAAGGTGTTGAAGAGAACTGGGCCTAAAATGGAACCTTGGGGTCCCCCACTGCTTGTTTCCCTCCATGCAGACGTAGTTCCATTGAGGACCACAGGCTGAGCCCATCTGGGGGTGATGCTGTCTATCCCACATATTTTCATCTTCCCGAGAAATAGGTTGTGGTTTACATTGTCAAAGCCTTTCTGAAATCCAAGTATACTGCATTTCGCTGGTCCACTAATTTAGAAATTTTGGTCAAAGAATGAAATAACATTTATCTATGATCTGTTTTTGGATCCTTCATTTGTTGAAGTAAGTCATTCATATTTACACTGAATAAGAAGGGTTTAAATATGCATCTTTCCCTTCCCCCTTGGTAAGCATAGATCCTTCTTCTCATGGCTCCATTGAGCCCAAACCTCCCCCTCAAACAAGGGCTTGGATCAGGGCCAATAGTCTGTGCTCCATTTTGAAGGCAATCATCATATTTCTCTGTTTATTGAGTCAAATGCTGCTGTAACATCTAGAAAGCCTGCAAACCTTGTTTTACCTCACTGATATAGATTAGATATTTCAGGACAAATTTGTTACCAATATTAGTTTGTTAACTTGTGCATTATTCCTTATAAAATCTATATAGCTTTTAACTCTACCTAAAACCTTCTGGTTCTTCTGCAAGGAATGCATTTTTCTCAAGTTTAACTAAGAGGATCATGGCATAAATTTAAGCCACAATATCTGCTAGTCTATTTGGCCTATAATTGCTACAGTAATTTTTATTCCACTTTTTAGATGGATAAAATGCTACTATTGCCAACTTCAATCCGACTGGATATGGTAGGCATTATTTATCTGAGAAAATGAAGATGCTAATAGAGGCCCCAACAACCAGGGATATTTTTTGATCAGTTAAATAGTTGTTAGAATATCTTTTCCAGGGAATGTATTGCTTGCATTTCAGGCCTTTTATGATTAATCTCAACATGAACATAATGGGGTAAAATATTGAGGTTTTTGCTAATATGGAGAAAAGCAGCTCTTGAATTCTATGGAGAAGACATGATTGCATCTATTGCTCACCCACCACCACCCACCCCTCACTTTACCAGAAGGAGAAACACACATACAAACCTGTGGGACTTTGTAGGTGTCTCCTAATGTTGACATCTGGATGGAGATGCCCCTTTCAGCTCCATCAAGAAGAGCCAGGAGGTTCTCCTTCTTTCCACAGCCGTAGTTGGGGACATTGGCTTCTCCAGTGGACAGAATGTCCAGCAAGGCATCTGAAGTGTGGAAAGTGTTAAAATAGTTGTTGTGGATGTTGTAGCCCAGTGTGAGATTGTGCAAGAGATGGGAATTCTTGTTGAATGTTTGAATGTTGAAGATGAATTGTAAGCCATATAAAAAACCAAAAACATTCCTATTGGAAAAACATGTTATTATAATCAAAAGCAACAATAAATACTGTTTTTAATATACCATATAATCCTCCACAAGCCTACTGAGCCTTAAGCCAACATTGATCCAAAACCAATGATTAGTTACACAAATACGGAAGTTGGCTGAGGTATGGCAAGTATAACTGATTCCACCACTACTTTAAATTCATTATTCAAGTGATAAATTAAGGATTGAAGTGAGAAAGGGAAATAATCTGCACCCTTTTCATCTTTTTTTCATACCCATTTTTGGATTTGAGTCTCTTGCACAAAATGAGACCAAAGAGAGAAGCCTGGAAATCAAAATCATTCAGGAAATTCGACATATTCTCCAATATAGGAATAAATGAAAAATAAAAAATAGAAAAGGAGAGTATTAGAATGGAGGGAGTGCAACTCCATCACCCTGAATGACTTACGGATCATGGAAAACAAACTGAAGAGAAGGAGCCACGTTGAAAAGCAACTTTGTATGCAATCTTTCCCTTCCACTGATGACTATAGTGATCAGATGGTCTCCTGGTCTGTAGTAGCTCCATGGTTTTCCATCCTGGTTCTCCAAACTCAGTGGGCATTTCATTCTCAGCTTCCCAGAGACTGGATGGGACAAAAGCAGCATCAGAGGAAGAAGCAGGAGGTCCATAATTCATGGCGTGAATCAATGAATCCCTTTCCTGTTTCTAAAGAAGAATTAGAAGAATCAAAGGACTCTCACAAGGTGGAATATGAGTTGCTTTCCTTCTACAAACACTCAGCTTCATTTGGAAAGGAGAGAGACATACATTCAAGAGCACAGACTCTGCCTGTCGCAAAACTCCATATTTCTCTGCCCAAAGGCTCCCCTGGAGGATTCGGCTAAAGAGCAGAGCTGAAACTTTTATCATAATTTTCCCTCTCAGGAGGGATCCCTGGATAATTCAGCTAGTTCTTGCAGTCAGAGATTGTTGGGAAATTCTCTGGAGGGAAATGAAAGGGAAATAATCCTCATGTGATTCATAATAACAGGGGCAGAGATGAAATTAAATCGGTCATCTAGAATTGAGAGGTTTGAGGTCTCCATGCTTGAAAGTGGCCCTGGGAGAAATACACGGCATCTGTGGCTGAAGAAATAAATAAATCTGATATTTGTTTGCATAGTGATGAAAGACAAAACTCGGGGGGGGGGGGCAGTTAATGCCAAGCCATATCACAGATCTGAAATACCTGGCAGCTGAGTAGAAACCAAAATTTACTTTATTTTGAAAGCTAATGCTCAGGGGCATCGCACAAAAGGGCTGATGCAATAGTGCAGCCAGTCTCTAAGAACAAAATCAACCTTAGTGAAAAACTAGTTTTTCAAACTTTGCAGAATTAAAAAAAAATCAGAGCGAGAGAGAAGTTAGAAAAAACCAAGTGAAAAGAGATGGAGAAATCAAGGCTGCCAATGTGGGGAGGGAGGGAGGGGGAGGGGGAGGGGGAGCTCAGGACCTTCATGTTGCAGATGGAAAGCTGATCTTCAAAATCCAACTTCCACCTTCAGAGACCTGGGAATGCAGAAGCCCCTATCCCATGTTCCCCTGACACCATTTCCCATGCAGAGGCCAGGCAAGGGGGCTCTTGCAAGGGATGCCAGACAGGCCTCTGCCCGGCTGAGTGGGGAGCCCCTCTTGGGAGAAGGAAGCTGGGGAGCCTCATGGTGGGGGAGGGAAGCAGATCTGCAAAATCTCCCTCCAGGTTCCATCCCCTGAGTCCTGGAAACGGGGGAGACCATATCCCATGTTGCTCAGCCACCCTTTCCATGCATGGGGCACTCAGGGGAAAAAGCAAAGCCCAGACCCACGGAGAAAGCCCAGGATGGCCAGGGAGGAGGAGGCAATCTGGGGCATTCCTGGGAAGAGGCTAACCTGGTTTATGGGTCCCAGGGTTGAATGTTGGGGGGACGTAGCCCCCGGGGTTTCTCCAGCCTCACTTGGCCTCCTTGTCTCTCCAGGAGAGGCTCCTGTGGGGGAGAAGCCATGCAGGGCTGGGTCTTCCGAGGGGGATCCCACATTGCCCGGGAGGAAAAGACAGCCAGCCTCACCCTGGAGGGGACCCTCCATGACTCTGAGGAAGATGTGGGTCCCCTATGGCCCCTCCAGAGCCCCCAGCTGAGGAGACCCTCTTCATTGCAGCCTTTTCTGGGGAAGGGGCTTAAGCCCCCCCCCCACCCTCTGCAATTCTGGGAGCTTTTGCCTCCTTCTCATCCCCCCCAAAGCTTTGAATTTTGCTCTTTATTTGACCCCCCCGCCCTTTTGGCTTGGCTTCTTCAGCCTCTTCTCCATCTGTAATGATTGCCTCTCCTTCCAACTTAAGAAAGTAAAGACTCTTGAAACGTGATAGTTCAAAAGGATCCTTTTATTAAGCAGAAATGATAGCAACCCAGTTAAAGAAAGAGCTGAATACCCTTAGGCAAGACAAGTAGGATTAAAGCAGTAGAGACCCCTCCCTTTTAGTCAGAATGCAGATTTTAGTCAATACACAAGTGTGAAGATGTTTTCTTTACTAGTTTCCCTGAGAACCGGAACAAACATGCATTCCCATCGTTATCTTTTTTTTTTATTGAAAAGTTTTATAAGAAATACAAACATTTCCCCACCACCACCCTTTCCCCCTCCCCCCTTTACCCCCCTCCCCCCTCCCTAAACTTCCCAGAACAGGCACAGGGTATAGCATTCACAAACATAAAGCTAAAATATGCTAACAAATTATTGCATTCATATTCTCCCTAGGTCTTTAACTCCTTATAGCTCAAAAACTATAAACATAAACTACTTAAAAATATTTCATTCATAAGCTATATGAATCTTCTTGTTCGGGTACTTTTTTTTGCATATAGTCAATTCATCTTCTCCATTCTGATATATATCTTTAATTTGAATGATCTTTAAGATATGATGAAATTTTTGCCATCTCAGCCAGATGCACAACTTTTAATGTCCATTTCTCAATGGTAGGTGGACCTTCCTTCTTCCAGTACTGTGCTACCAGTAACCTGGCAGCTGTTATTAAATTCAAAACCAACTTAGTCTCTATTACAGTACAATCCGTGACTATTCCCAACAAAAAAAAACTGTGGTGTAAATTTAATTTTTTTCCTTAAAATATTTTGAATAATCCACCATATTTTAATCCAAAAAGCCTTGATTTTTTTACATGTCCACCATATATGAAAATATGTAGCATCTTCACACTCACATCGCCAACACTTGGGTTGTAAATTTGGATACATGCAAGCTAGTTTTTTTGGGTCTAAATGCCATCTATAAAACATTTTGTAAAAGTTCTCTCTTAAGTTTTGAGCTTGTGTGAATCTTACATTTCTAACCCATATCTTTTCCCATGTATCCAACATTATTATCCTTTAAAGTGAAACAACCCACATGGCTATCATAAACATTCCTCCACGTTAAGAGGATCTCAGGGATCTTTGGCGCCAGGATATAGGTTGTAAAATATTTGTTGACACAGGCAATGCTAGTAAATCGAATCCAAGTCTCCCCCTTCTCCCAATTGATTGGCAGTATCACTTTTAGGGATCTGACAGGTGTTTTAAATTGATTGGTTCACACTACAGGTGGGAAATACAAGAGATCTCAGCAGCTGAGCTGTCAGACAGCTCCCTTTAAAAGAGGGAGCTGCCGGACATTCACTCACTCACTTCTTCTTGTACCAGTCTACCAAATAAATGAGCTGTTGTCTTAGCCGAGAGTCCTGCCTCTTCACTTGACCCACACTTAACACTTTCCACACTCCGTGCATGGATCTGGTTTCCTCCTGAGGAGATCCTTTGATGGGAAGGGAGGGATCTCCTCTTCCTGAAACTCTTTCCATCCATCAAGAGTTGAAATGGCTTCTCCTCTTGGCTCTATGGCTGCTTTTCCTCCAGCCTTTTGAGGTCCCCATTGAGATGGAGGGGATTCTCCTCCCGGGTTACGTCCAGTTCCTTGCAAGATTTGGCTCCTCCACTCCTAGACACAAATAAAGAAACTCCCATTAAAATACAAGAACAAGAGATCCGTCTATCTACTTTGTGTGTCTTCTTTTACCACCACCAATATATTTTTTCCCTCTGCTTATAATTGGAGGACCCTGAGGTTGTTTTCCTTCTGACTCCGTCCCAGACAATTTAAGGCCTCCTTGCTCAGCCTTTCCTGTCGGTCACAAGAGAAACTGATTTGTCTCTATTCCTAAGTGGGTCCCACTTCCATTAGACTCAGAGAATGAGGGAGTGGCAGGAAAGACCGGACTAAAGAGGAAAAAGTCATCTCTAAGAAACCATAAACCTTTTTTCCATCTCCTGCAGAGGGGAGTGAAATGCGGCCTGAAGGAGCTTTTCCTCCAGGAGCCCCTCCTGCTTCTAGAAAGCCCCCTCCTCCCTGAGCTGGTGGCCTCGTCCTTGTTTCTGCCCCTCCACAAGGGGAGACTTTGCTTCTTGGAGCACCCACAACTTTCCTTTCCTCTCTTTGGGAAGACAAAGGGGTCCCGGGAAGAGAGACCAGGGTCCTTCTCCAGGTGCCTGAAGGTCCCAGCACTTTGGATGGGGGACAAAACCTTCAGCTGAACCTGGCAGGAGTGAAGGGGGCTCCTGAGTTGTTTTCTCCTTTTGGTTCTGGGACTTTATCACCTCTGAGGATGGATGGGAGGGCACCAGCCCAGACCCCCCCACCCAGGGCCTGATCTGGGGGTCCTTCTGGAGCCAAAACTCCTGCCTGAGGATCAGGGGGCAGCCGTAGTTAGGAGGGGCCATGGCAGAGTTTTGGGTTTGCCCCAGTCGCTCCCTTTCCTGGGCCACCTGGCTCCCTTCACGGCCACTCACGCCCTGCTCGCCCCCAGGATGGACTACTGCAGAGCTCTCTCTGTGGGGCTGCCCTTGGAGAGCATCCGGGGACTCCGACTGAGGCAGAAGGCAGCTGCGAGGACAGTTGTGTCTCTGCTGAAACAATGCTGGACAAAGAACAAAGGGACCTCGACTTACAACGGTTCATTTAGTGACGGTTCAAAGTTACAAGGACACTAAAAAAGGACTTATGACCATTTTTCACGCTTACAATTATTGCAGTATCCCCATGGTCACGGGATCAAAACTCAGATGCTTGGAAACTGTCTCAAATTTATGACGGTCGTAGTGTCTCGGACTCAGGTGATGGCATTTAGGGACCTTCTGGGAAGCAAAGTCAATGGGAAGCCAGATTTGCTTAATGACCGTGTTGCTAACTTAACAACTGTGGTGATTCACTTAACAACTGAGACAAGAAAGGTTGTAAAATGGGGCAAAACTCACTTAATGACTGCCTTATTTAGCAACATAAAATTCTAAGCTCCATTGTGGTCATAAGTCGAGGACCGTCTATAGACCTATTTGGAAGCCTCCTTCCCAAATGGTGAAGTGACATTCGACACAAAGACACACAATCGCGCACAAAGGGCCAGAGTGCGACTGTGACAGAAGGGGATGAATGGAGGCAGGTGGGAAGTCCTGGGACTTTGCTGCCTTCAGACGGAGCCCTTCCTCCCCTGGGATGAGCCCCGAGTTAGATCCCCCAGGGGGATCTCACACACACACACACACACACACACACAGAGAGAGAGAGAGAGAGTGTGGCTGTTTTGGGGGGGGCTGTGCAGGTTCCCTCTTGCATGGGAGGGGTCCCCTCCATGACAGCCTCTTCACCTGGAGGCCAAGAAAAGGGGGAGTCAAATTTAGCAGCCAAGAAGGGCTGAATTCAAACTCTCTGCTGCCATTTTGCCAGCTCTGAGCCAGCCGGGAGAAGGGAAACGATCCGGGCAAAGCAAAGGGGAAGAGAGATTTTTTCTTTCCGGCCTCCGTCCCAGAAAAGACCATCAGGGAGGCATGGAAGATGCAGGAAAACGGATCAGCTCTTCTCCCCTGTTGGGAATCCTCCCCCTGCGGCTCCTCCTCCTCTTCCGGGCTGAGGAAGAAGCCTTCTGCTGGGGAAAGGTCTCCCCTCCCCCGTCCCAAATCCAGCTCTGGTCTCCAGGGACAGGATGGCCGGAGCTGCTCCGGGACCCCCAGGTGCCCCATCTGAGCTTCTGGGGTCTTCCTGCTTCAGCCACACAGGATGGTGGAGTTAGCTGCTGTTTTCCCAGGGCCCCTCCGGGTAACACAACTCTTGAAGTGGGGATGTTGTAGACCAAAACTTGTGTGGTTCCTTCCTGTGGATTGTCTGTCCTGAGGCTTGGCCAGAGCTTCCCAAGAGCCCCATTTCCCATAAGGACGGGGTGGGTGAGTTTCCCCACCTCTGCTGCCCTGCAAACCCCCTTTTCCATGGGGCTGACATGGAACCTCCTGGACCTGCCAAGAGGAAAGTGGTTTCTGGAGACCAGGAATTCCCTTGGCCTGTTCCAGGAGCTCTTTACCCCTCCAGACAGGGAGAAGTTTCCCTTCTCACAAGAGATCCTTTCCTCTCTCCAACCGATCCTATGGATCTGGATCTTGTTAGGAAAACACCTCCATAGTAAACAGTATTTTGGGGGGTGCAATCCGATGGGATGCAGCTGCCCCTCTTCCCCCCCAAATAACCAGCATTCCCCCAAATACAGTCCTGGTTAGGCTGTTTTCTCCTTTGGCTTTGCAAAGGGGGATTTTTCTCATTTATCTTGATCTGAAAGGGTTCGGGGCAGCCAGCAGCACATTCTGGGGCCTCTGCCCACCTGCTCCAGGCACAGAATCCGCCTCCGTCCCTTTGGGCCAGCACCAGCGGTTCTTCCAGGGTCTCTGGTTGAGAAGGGCATCCAAAGTACCTGGGATCTCTGGTCCCTCCAGGCTGGCTCTTCAGGACCAAGCAAGCATCCCTCTCTGGGGTCCCAAGTGGGTCCCCTAAGTGGCTGGAGGGAGTCTGCCCAGGGCTCCCTTCCTTGGAGTTGGACAGAAACAGCCCTTCCCAACTTTCTCCCTCCCTTTTGGCCTCCCATCTGCGGAGGGGAGGGGGATCCAGCCAGGCTGAGTCTTGGACGGGATTAGCCCTCCAACCTCACAGTCCAGCTGAGGGGCCATAAGGGGCCAGCCAGGCAGACATTTTGACAGATGTAACAGTAGGGGGCTTAGATCCGACTCCCTCCCACGAGGGTCCCCCAACCTCCCCCCACCTGAGTCTTGGATTGACCCTCCCAACTTTCTGTTTGAGATCCATAAGGGCCCCAGACAGACACACAGACAAACACAGACAGAGGGAGGGGAAAGTTTGTCTCGCTGTCTCTCCAAGGAGGGGTCCCAAAATGCCCGCCTCCCAGCCCCCTGAATGGAACCCCCAGCAACGCTGCCAGCAGCTCCTTTCCTGCAGAGAAATCCTGGATTGTCCGGGGGGCTAGTGGGGGGGAACAGTGGCTGCCCACCTTTTACTTGGCAATGCTGGGGAGACCCCCGAAGGGCAGGAGGGATTCCTTCCTGGGGCTCCCAGAGAGCATCCAAACTTTCCTGGCATGGAGAGGAAAAAAAGCCTAAAAGGAGAGAAATTCCTGTGTTGGCTGCGATTGTGGCTGGGAGGAGATAGGAAACCCCCCTCCTTGCAAGACCCCCCCCCACTGCAGCCTTCCATCTGGTGGGACCCCCTTCCTGGGGATGCTCCTCCCAGCCCCTCCCTCCCTGCCAGGCCCCCTTGCAGCCTCTTGGCCCCAGGGGGGGGGGCTGGGTGGGTGTCTGGGTGCAAAGGGTGGGGGTGAGGGGACCCCCGTGTTTTTCCATCAGTTGAGGGAGCGAGAGAAGCAGAGATGGGCAAAAAGCAGAGGCACATGCTCAGTTCCCTTCTGAGGCTCACAGGCTGCCAGGAGTTCGCCGCCTGCGGAGGGAGCCCCTGGTGGTCCCCGCCGGCCACAGCAGCTCCGCTTGCAGGAGACGTGTCTTTGCCTCCTTCGTGCCGCCATCCAAGCGGTGTTGAGATCTGACGGGTGGGGGGAGTGGATGACGGGACACAGAGGAGAAAAGGCCCAACACCAACTGACTGCCTGTAGTCTGCATACATAGGCCACAGCATCTATGTCGGTCTGATTGAGGCGCAGCGCAAGGGTTAAGGCCAAAGAGGTGTTGAGTCCTAGAGCAGAAAGGAGTTCCGGCTTCCTTGCAAAAGATCCTCCCACATGGAATTCTCCTCCTCCATCCGGGAGTGACTGTGGACAACGCTCCCTTGCTCATGCTCCGTTTGTCCTCTGAAGCTGCCAAGGCCACTTCTCCCAGGCGTTCTGCGCGTGAGGCTCGGAGGCTTCCCTCAAGCTGGGGAGTTAGGGGGGGAAGGAGAGGTTATCCAGCTCAACTCTGCCCCCCCCCGCAAGGAGGCAGGGCCAGGGGAACTTGGCCCCTCCCTTTTCCCTGCGTTGAAGTGTTCGGATGGGCGCCGTCGGGGGTTTGAGGGGCCTGTGGGGGGGCTACAAGGGGCCTTTCTGGGTCCCCCCTTTGGCAGAGTAGGCGGGGAGGAGGGACTCTTGGCGGGTGCTGCTAAAAGGGCCTGGGTGCCCCTCCCCATGGGAAAGGAGCGGTGGATTATCCCATGGGGGAGGGGGGACAAATCTGGTATTAAGAGGGAATTATGGCTTTTTGGTCCAGGATATCTGTTGGAGGGTGGAGTTCTGGGGATGTTCTAGTGTTTCTCTCTTTTTCCCCTCCCCCCCTCTCACACAGACACAAACTATCACAAATGACAGAGAAGAATTATTAATAACTACCCAGCCCAGCAAAGTGACGTCTCTCTTCCACATCTGGAGGAGCCCCAAAGGTCCCATTCCCAGCCAACTCCCCAGTGGAAGAAGGGGAAAGTTCTTACCCCACCACATCTGGAGGGCCCAGGATCCCCAACCCTTCTACATGATAAAGAGGGGCTTGCAGTGGGGGCGTTGAAGGGGGACAATACAAGGGGCTCAACAAGAAACTTGCACCTGTTGGAAGAAAGCAGAGCTCTCTTTTGGGAAGATGGAAAAGGGGGATCTTTTGGGGGGTGAGCCTGGGCAGTAGAAAGAGGGCTCCCTTTGCCCTCAGCTCTTCTTTTCTCGAGATTAGCCCCCTTTGATGGGAAGGGATCCAGGCAGCCCTGATCTTCAGTGGGGAGGGAAGTCCAGAGTCTGAAATTGTTCAGTGAAACTTTTTGCCTGAAGCCAAGTTCTCTGGCAGGAAAAGTTTCCATTCGGGGCCTTCAAGTCCCTGGGTCTCTGCCCAAAGTCTCCCCCAGAAGATTCAGCCAAACAGCAGAGCAGAAACTCGGAGGGTAATAATTCTCCCTCTCAGGAGGGATCCCTGGATAATTCAATGAGTTCTTGAACTCCGAGATTGTTGGGCATTTCTCTGGAGGGAAGTGAGAGGGAAATAATCCCCATGTGGTTCATAATGGTAGAGCAGAGATGGAATTAAATCTGTCATCTAGAATTGAGAGCTTTGGGATCTACAGCCTTGAAATTGGCCCCAGAGGGAATTCACGGCACCTGTGGCTGAAGATAAAAAGAAATATGACATTTGTTTGCATAGCAGTTAAAGAGAAAACCTCGGGGGACAGTTAATGCCCGAGCATGTCACGGATCTGCTTGTTGAGTTGGAGCCAAACTTTACTTTACTTTGAAAGCTGATGCTCAATGACAAAAGGGCTGATGTAATAGTGTGACCTGACTCCAAGAACTAAATGAAAAAATAGTGAAAACTACTTATCAGAACTTTACATAGTTGGAAAAAAAAAACCACATGCACACACAAACAGAGAGAGGGAGAAGTGAGAGAAAACCAAGTGAACAGAGATGGAGAAATAAAGGAAGCAATTCACCTCTGGAAGGGAGGGAGGGAGGGAGGGATATGGAAAGCAGTTATGCAAAATCCCCTTCAAACTTCCATTCTCTGAGACCAAGGAATGAGGAAGCCCATATCCCATGTTCCCCTGCCTCCCTTTCCCATGCCCACGCCAGGCAAGGGGGCTCTTGCAGGGATGCCAGGCAGGACTCTGCCTGGATGAGTGGGGAGCCCCTCTTGGGAGAAGGAAGCTGGGGAGCCTCGTGTTGGGGAAGGAGAGCAGAGCAAAATCTCCCTCCAGGTTCCATCTTCTGAGTCCTGGAAATGGGAGAAACCATATCCCATGTTCCACTGCCACTTCTTTCCATGTATGGGGCACTCAGGGGAAAGCAAAGCCCAGACCCAAAGAGGAGGCCCAGGATGGCCAGGAAGGAGGAGGGGATCTGGGGCAACTCCCCACCCTCCACCCCCCATTCCTGGTGTTGGAAGGGAAAATCCATTTGGTTCAGTTCCAATCCGGAGAAAGACGCTGGAAATAAAATGGAGGCTCCTTGGGAAGAAGGTCCATTTGTTGATCAAGCAGAACCACCAGGGCTCTGGACCAGCTGAACAACTAGCTGGACGAAGGCCAGGATTTTGTGCAGGTCCTGAAATGCTGCTGTGGGGTGGTGAGGGGTGAGGGGTTGTGCAATCCCTGAAATGCCCTTAGAAAATTGAGCCATGTAGTGAGCTCTGTGTCTTCTGCTAAATGGTGGTGGGTTAATTCTAAATGGTCCTGTCCTGTTCTTAGAATTTGGGAGGAGAAGGCAAATTTTCAGTCCCATCGTTGGAGGCGAAGGTCTTTTGTTTCTTAATGGGCACAAAATATTTGCTGGGGTCTATTAAGAAAGACCGAGTCTGCTTTCTGTCTTTAAAAGCCTCTTTCTCCATTTCTCCTTTAGGGATATATAATATTCTGCCTTTTTAATATTTCCCAAAATATTTCATTCTTTGGGGGGAGGGGGGGCTTCCCACACTGGGAATAGACAAACCTGGTTTATGGGTCCCAGGGTTGAATGTTGGGGGGACACAGCCCCCGGGGGTTCTCCAGCTTTCCTTGGGCTCCGTGTTTTTCCAGGAGAGGCTCCTGTGGGGGAGAAGACATGCAGGGCTGGGTCTTCCAAGGGGGATCCGGGGTTGCCCTGGAGGAAAAGGCAGCAGGCTTCACCCTGGAATAGAGTAGAATTCTTTATTGGCCAAGTGTGATTGGAGACACAAGGAATTTGTCTTTGGTGCAAAAGCTCTCAGGGTACATAAAAGAAAAGGTATGTTTGTCAAGTGGGGAAAGTCGGACAGGGAGGGGAGGGAGGCTGGTGCACTTTTGCCTGCTCCCTTAGGGACCTCTTAAGAAGCGCGTAAAGTCCATGGTAGACAGTTGAAGGTCAAAGGTGAGAGGATCAGGTAGAGTGTTCCAGATGTTTCCTATTCTTAGGGCTGAAGTATTTTCTGCAGTCAAGATTAGAGGGGATGGATTGCATGTGGTTTGAAGGGATGGATAGCCCTTGTGATATTGCGGTTGAAGTTAAAGTGGGCATTAACAGGTAGGATGTTATGGTAGATGATCTTGTGTACTAAGCTGAGGTCAGGACGGAGGCTGCCTAGTTCAAAGCTATCCAGGTCTAAGCTTTCACGTCTGGGGCTATAAGGGATTTCATGGTGAGCAAAATGACTCTGGACCAGTGGTGAAATGTAAAATTTGTTACTACCGGTTCTGTGGGCGTGGCTTGGTGGTGGTGGTGGGGTAATATGATTGAGTGGGTGTGGCCAACTTTTTCTTTTTCTTTTACTTTTAAAACCATTTTCTCTACAATCTCTTCGGCCAAAGAGGTTGTAGAAAAAATGCTTTTAAAAACCTCTGATGATCCCAGCTGAGCCGCGCGATCATCATAGGCTTTTTTTTTTAACTTTTCAAAGCATTTTTTCAGCGAAAGAGGTTGTAGAAAAAATGCTTTTAAAAGTTAAAAAAAAAAGCCTATGATGATTGCGCGGTTCACTTGGGCATGGGGGGGGGAGGTGCATGGATTTTTGCTACCGGTTCTCCGAACCACCCATTGCTACCGGATCGGGTGATCCAGTCCGAACCAGGAGCATTTCACCCCTGCTCTGGAGCCTCTCTAAGGCCTCGGCCTCCGAAAGACAGCCAGGACTCCAGGCAGCCTCCAAGGACAGGCCTGGCCAAGGTTTCGGAGGCCCCACTTGGAAGCAGAGCCTTCAAGGGAGGAAGGTTCCCCCCCACCAGAATGAGGGAGACGGAGGGAGCCTATTTCGGAATCTCAGTCCCTGTTTTCAGGGCCTCCACGGCCGACCCAGGAAGAGGCCCCTGGTCCTCCGCTCTGGCAGGCCTCCTCCACACCCACCCACACAGGCCGCCCTCAAAGGGCCCACAGGCAGCTCAGAGGCCCTGGAGGGAAACCTCCAGGAGGGTGGAAGGGCTCCTGCTTGGGCTGGGGGTCCGTCTGGATGACCTCTGGGGGCCCTTCCGGCCCTGGGATCCTCTGGGGCTCCCCCGAAAGAACCAGGAGGGTATGCTGATCTCCCCTCCCCCAACCTCCCTCCCCCACTTTGGGGAACCTTCCCGACTCCTGGCTGGAGAGGAGAGAAAATCTCCCCACAGCTTTTTTCTCCCCTCAAAATGGAGGGAGGGAGAATCGCCTCAGGAAAAAAGAGGCCACAAAATGGAGGAGGCTGCGGGGTCTTTGGCCTCTTTAGCTGTCCTGCTCACTGCCTGTGGGGGCCAGCCGGACTGCAGGCTGCCCCCTACAGGCAGCGTGAGGGACAGCTAAAGCGTGGAAAGAGGACCCCGAGTGCTGGACAGGGGATTCTGGGAGTTGAAGTCCAGAAGCCTTTGCTGAGGTTGAGCCACCTGCCCTGGGAGGCCCTGCACTGGACACTCGGACAGATGACCTCCACTGAAGGGCCCCTAAGGGGGGGAGGCCCAAATCCCCCGTCCCCTTTTCCCTGACTTTACGGGGGCAGGAGGGGGATATGGGACACTGGAGGACAATCAGGGAATGAAGGATTTTTCCCTCTTTTTTAACATATTTATATATAAAATATTTCTTTTTCTCCTCCATCAGCAGAGGATCTAAAGCCTCCACCTTCTTCCTTCTGGTTCCGTTGCTGGGCAGAGGCTGAGGCAGAGCCGGGGGAGCCGAGGGGAGAGGAAGGGCCAGGCCTCCCTTCCCCCCTCAGAGCCTCCATCCTGGCTTCTCTCCTCAGGGGGGACCTGCTGGCCGATCGGCCCAGGAAGCTCTTTGGGGGCCCCGAAGCCTCTGGATCCAGGGGGGGAGGAAGGTGGGAGCCTGGATGGAGACCATGGGAGAGAAGCTGGAGAGGCTCTTCCTCCTGCGAGGCTCCTCTTCAGCCCAGACTCTCCTCCGCCCAGTGTGGGGAAAGGTCCTCCCGGCCTCCCTGAGAGGAAAGAGGCCCCAGCCGCCCCTGCCACCCTCCCCTGGGCCTCTCCTGGGCCCCCGTCTCTCTCTGGCTCCCTCCCCTCTGGGCCCCTCCAGGCTCCAGGGAGACACGGCAGAGACCCTCCGGGAGGAGAGGAGCCCCTTCCCAGGCCTCCGCCTGGCCTTCCACCCAGAGCCCCCCAGGACCTCCTAGCCAGGCCCTGAGAGGAGAACCTGGGATGGGGACCCTCCTCTCCCTTCAGATTAGCCCCCTCCCCAATTCTCCCTTCTGGGCAAAGGGGGACGTCTCCGTCTTCCTCATCCAGAGAAGAGACACAATCCGTCAACAATGGATCCCAATGAACCAGGGACTCAGGTGCCCCAAGAGCAGCTTCAAAGCACTCGGAGGCTTTTTAGGGAAGGGGGCTTCACCCCACAGCCTCAGAGATGGGAACGTCAGAGGGGTCCCACTTTTCAAAATCAGCTCCAATTTATCAAGTTCTGATATAAAAGAAAAGCCTAAACAGGCCCCACTCTTCACCTTAGGCAGAATCCAAGGGGACTGATTGCTTCTTTAGCATTAGAAGAAAGGCAGCACAAGAGTTAAGGGTCACCAACCTAGAGTGGCACCAAACTCCAAACTTCTGGGTGACCTTCTCCAGCAGACTCTGGAGACAAGAGACCCGGTTGAAGGACAGCAGAGGTCAATTCCCTTGTTATTGGACTATCTTTCTCCAGCATCACTTTCCTAACACATCCTGACAGGAAGGACCACAACCACGACAGGAATTGACCCCAGGAGTGTAGTTGTGGCTTTTCACAAACAAGCTTTTCTCCATCCTCTCCTCTGCACATGGAGCCCAGAAGAAGCTCAGGATCCCAAGAGGAGAAGTTGCTTCTCCCTGTAATTAATAATGATTATCTGGGCCTTGGAGATCTCCATACCTGTGATAGAGAGAGCAGATTGAAGCCATATGCAAAGGATCTTGTATCAGAAAAGGATAAATTTGTCAAGCTCTGTAGGAAAAGGTTTGGGACAGGCAGGATCTGTGCTCTTGATTGTTCCTTTTTCTCCTTTCCAGGTGAACCTGAGTGTTTCTCTGTTTATATCAGGAAAGTCGCTGGCATTTCCATCTTCTGAGAGTGCTTTGAATTCTCCCAACTGTTCCTGCTGTGGGTGTTAGAAACAGGAAGAGGATTAATAAAGCTCCATGAATTATGGACTTCCTGCTTTTTCTTCTGATGCTGCTTTTGTCCCATCCAGTCTCTGGGAAGCTTGGAAGTAAATGCCCTCTGAGTTTGGAGCACCAGGATGGAAAACAACCATGGAGCTTTTACAGGCCAGGAGACCATCTCATTGGTATAGTCGCAACTGAAACACATGTATCACCTATAATGTTGCCTTTCCACAGGGCTCCTTCTATACCTTCTCATGCGTAAGTCATTCGGGGTGATGGAGTTGCATCCCCTCCATTTGCATTCTAACACTCTCCTTCTTTTTTGTCTTATTTCACTTACTTTTATATTATAGGACTTGTCTAATTTCCTGATTGATTTTGATTTCTATAACTTGCCTCCTTTTTTATTTTGAAGAAGAGACTCAAATCCAAAGATGGGGTTAAAAAACCTGAAGGCAATCCAGATTATTTTCCGTTCTCCCCGTTCACTCCTGAATTCATCACTTGAATTCATTTTGTTTAAAGGAGGGACTGAAACAGTTGTAGTTGCCTCTGCCCAGCCCATTCCCAGATTTCTATAACCGATTATTGGTTTTCGATCAATATTAGCTTAAGTCTCAGTAGGCTTATGGAGGCAAAAAAGAATAAATTCTTTTAAAAAGTTTGTTGTTACTGTTGATAATAACTTGAACATTTTTCTACAGTGTGTTTTCTTACCATTTTGTATACACCCTACCACTCATTTTCACCATTCAAGGGGTCAACAAGAACTCCCAGCTCCTGCACAACCTCACACTGGGCTACAACCTCCATGACAACTATTTGAACACTTTACGCACTTCAGATGTCTTTCTGGACATGTTCTCCACTGGAGAAGCCAATGTCCCCAACTACGGCTGTGGGAGGAAGGAGAACCTCCTGGCTCTTCTTGATGCAGCTAAGAGGGACATCTCCATCCAGGCGTCAACATTAGCAGCACGTTACAAAGTCCCACAGGTTCGTGTGTGTTTTTTCTCTCTCTGGTAAAGTGAGTGGTGGGTGAGCAATAGATGCAATCATGTCTTCTCCATGGAATTCAAGAGTTGCTTTTCTCCATATTAGCAAACACGTCAGTTATGTTTTTTTTTTTTTACGTTCTTGTTCAAATTTCTCATACAAGGCCTGAAAAGCAATAAGGTCATTGAAGAGGATTTTCTCCCAGCTATCCAGCTATTCAAAAAATATCCTATTTGTGGATAAACTATTGGCATATTCATTTACACATAGATACAACATCTGCCATATGCAGTTGTATTCAAGCTGGCAATAGTAGCATCTATATGTATATATTTAAAAATGGAATAAAAAGGACTCTAGCAATTACAAGCCCGTTAGACTAACAGATATTGTGGCTGAAATATATTGCTTGTTCCTCTTAAGTAAATTTGAGATTGGGTGGAACAAAAGTGAATTCCTTGCAGAGGAACAAAAACGTTTAAGTAAAGTAAAAAGTTTCATAAAGTTGTATAGTAATTAATCCATTAATAATCTAATATTGTCAACAGATTAGTTTTGAAGTATCTAATTACACAATACGTCAGTCGGGTAAACCACAGTTTTCTAGCTTTTATAGATGTTAGTGCAGCAATATTTTGGGTATAATAAATTATAGGTGGAAATGTGGAAAAATTTTTAAAGTGAATTATTTTGAAATGTTTTTAAGAGAGGAGTAAAATATTTTATGTTGGTTATTAGATGTGATTTAAAAGAAACATTGATTTGATTTGGGTCTTTGAGGTAAGGAAAATATATGAAATACTGATTGTTAAAATGATAAGTGAATATTATAAAGAGCTGTTTAGATTTGGAGTTTTAGGGTGATTACATAGTAGAATGTCAAATGCTATAAGATGCTAGACGGAATGATAAAAATTGGGTTTAGATTTGTTCTTTTTTTTCCTTTTTCTTTAAGATGTTAATGGATGAAATATGGAACTTATACTTAATTTTTTTTTTAATTTTTTTTAATTTTATCAAGTTACATAATATTACAATTCTACTAGCATCGGTTAAGCAGTATTTGTACATATATACAGGATATATACATGGTGTCTCTTAAATTACTTATTCCTTTTAGTAATCACACCATCCCTTACTCCTTCCTTTATTTTATCATCCATCCATTTATACCACCCTTCCCATACCGTATAGTACTCCGAATTTTCATCCTCATTTATCTCATAAGTTAGTTTACTCATCTCCGCGCATTCAAATACTTTTCTAATTATATGCTCTTCTGATGGTAATCCCTTTTCTTTCCAATATTGTGCATATATCAGTCTGGCAGCTGTAGTAATGTGTATTATTAGATACCTCTTTTTTTTTGCCGTAGGCCCTTTTTAATATTCCCAGGAGAAATGTTTCCAGTGCCAAATCAATGTCTTCTCCAACTATTTCTTGTATCCATTTCCGAATCTTTTTCCAGTATTTCATCGCTTCGGGGCATGTCCACCACATATGGAAGAAGGTACCCTGGCGGTGGCCACACTTCCGACAATTTGAATTTGTATTTGGGTAAATTTTGGCTAATCTTTCGGGGGCTAAATGCCACCTGTATAGCATTTTATATTGATTCTCTTTATACATGACTGCTCTAGTCTATTTAAAGTTCTTATTCCAGATAGTTTCCCAATCATTCAAATTTATACTATGCCCAATGTTCTTTGCCCACGCAGTCATTTGATTTTTAACCACCTCCTCCACCCTATCGTATTCTAATAAATAATTGTATAATTTGGCCAACATTTTTTTCCCGTTCCCATCAAAACCTTATCAAATCCATTTGATCCTATTTCTACATCGAATTCCGCCTTATCTTTTTGATATCTAGACCACCAATCACTTACTGGTGTAAGTATGGCCACCAGTCAATATGAATACCTTGTTCTCTCAAAGAATCCTTGGATTTGAGATTTCCTCCGCCATCCAGAATGTCCTTATATCTACACATTTTCTCCATTCCCAACATATTGGGATGTATCAAGGCCTCCATTATAGAGAGCCACTTCGGGACTTTCATATATTGCCGTTGCCTAATCTCAGTCCAAGTTTGTATTAGTGTGTCCCTAATTTTGTGCCTATGAAAGTATGTTTTTTTTCCCCCCTGTCTTTATCCCATAGGTATGCGTGCCACCCTCTCTGAAAATCGTGGCCTTCCAGAGTTAGGATTCTTTTGTTTTCTAAGATGACCCATTCCCTTATCCACACTAAATTAGCTGCCTTATAATATATTTCCCAATCAGGGAGTCCGAAACCCTCCCTGCTCCTTTTTTCCTGTAAAATTCTAAGTGAGATCCTAGGTCCCCCCCCCAGATGAATTTCCTAATATATTTATTCAATTCCAAAAAAAAAAAATTGTCCAAATTTACTGGTATGTTTTGGAACATACTTATGTTATACCGGATCAAACCCTTGCTCTAAAAAGATGTATTTTATGTTTTATGCTTAAAAATAAATAAAAGATTTTTTAAAAAAAGAATTAAGTAGAGTAAAGAGTTTCATAAAGTTGTATAGTAATCAATCAATTAATAATCTAATATTGTCAACACATTAGTTTTGAAGTATCTAATTACACAATATGTCAGTCGGGTAAACCACAGTTTTCTAGCTTTTATAGATGTTAGTGCAGCATTTGACACAAAGATCAATATGATGGAGGAAATTGATTGCCCGCAAAATGTAACTAGCCTGTTGGCCCTGATCCAAGCCCTTGTTTGAGAGGGAGGTTGGGGCTCAATGGAGCCACGAGAAAAAGGATCGATACTTACCAAGGGGTAACGCAGAAGAATGAATATTTGAACCCTTGTTTTTCAGTCTGGATATTAATGACTTACCAGGACTAAGGAAGGATTCTCATGTATATGGCTAAAGTGCTAAAATATTTACTTATTTAACATATGGCAAAGGTATAATGAGCCAGGAAACTACAATGTTAGTACATAGTATTTGTTTCGCTGCCAAAGAGTGTGAGTCCATTCAGTTTGTGCCCATGAGCTTCTCCAGGGTGCACCACAGGGGGTGAACCAGCTCCGCACCAGAAAGCCGAGAGGTGTCCTGTGGCAACATCTGGGCCTTCTCTCGCCACCGATGGTGCCTCACAGTTGGGTGTCACATCCAAGCAAGTCCAGCATTGTTAGGGGCCTGACATCTGTACCAAACATGCCACATTTCCCACCAAAGCGGTACCTATTTAACTACTAGTGTTGTCACATGCTTTTCAACTGCTACCGTGTTTCCGTGAAAATAGGACATGTCCTGAAAATAAGGCCAAGCCTGATTTTTGGGGTGGCGTAAATATACACCCTCCCCCAAAAATAAGCCCTAGTGCTGGTATGGCCAGCACAGGAGACAGCCCTTCCCTTCCACCGGTCACTTCAGGGCTTCTCGGCCTCTTAATCGGATCAGCTGAGCAGCTCAGGCTGCCATTCACAGCTGATTCTCGGGTGCTGCTCAGGCCGCTGCCTCCAGCAAGCGCGGCCCCTTTTGCAGCCAATTGTGGCTGCAAAAGAAGCTGGGGGCCAAGCAATGCACCCTATACGCCTTGCACCCTCCTTACCTAATAGCGACAGTTACAGCAGGCAGTAATGTTCATGGAACAGCTGCCTCATGGGTGCCGCTCTGGCCGGCAGCTCCAGCAAGCACGGCTGTTTTTGCCATGGATTGGGACCACTTCTGCAGCAGGAGGCCAAGCGATGCACCCCATGTGCCTCGCGCTGGCCTTCCAAAGGGTACTGGAGCAGCAGTTATCCACAATTTTTTAACCCTTATTTCATCCCGACCGTACTAGGCCATGTGGGTTGGGACAAAATAAGGGTTAAAAAATTGTGGATAGCTGCTGCTCCAGTACCCTTTGGAAGGCCAGCGTGAGTCTCGAGTCTGCTGCTGCAGAAGTGGCTGTGCCTGAGGACCGCTTTTGGGAGAGAAGGAAAAGGGGAAACTCCCGCCCCGCTCCCGCCTCTCTGCCAGGCGACTCCCGGCAGCCCCAGACGCCCAAAGCCCGCACCCGCCCGGCTTCCTTTTCCACAGTGCCCGGCTCCTTGTCGAGGGAGGCAGCAGGTGGGGTGGAGGAGAAGCGAGACGCATGGAGCGAGACAGGGCTCGCTTCTCTTGCCGTCTCTTCTCCTCCTCTCGCCTTGCATGGCAGGGCTTCCTGCCCCTGTCCAAATTGGATGCAATTTGGGGGTGGCAGGTGGGGAGAGGTGGGTCTGGGGAGACACAATAAGCGCATCTTACCTGCCTTTCAGCTCTGTCATGTGTCTCACTCTTGTCTGCAGGCAAACACATTGTAGGGTAAAAACAAACTTCTTGTGAGTTCGAGATGTTTGATAAAACTCGCAAGGTTTTTTTTACCCTACAAAATGTTTGCCTGCGGACAAGAGAGAGACACGCGACAGAGCAGCAAGGCAGGTAAGATGCACGTCTCGGGTCTCCCCGGTCCCTGGTGAGGGGGGGAGAAGAGACGGCAAGAGGAGCAAGCCACATCTCGCCCCACGTGTCTTGCTTCTCCCCTGCCCCACATGCCACCCCTCGCGATTAAGAGCCGGGTGCTGTGGAAAAGGGAGCCAGGTGGGCACAGACTTTGGGTGTCTAGGGCTGCCAGGAGTCACCCGGCAGAGAGGTGGGAGCGGGGTGGGAGTTTGTAGGCGAGGGATGGATGGATGGATGGAAAGCGGGCGAGTGCAAAGAACGCCGGGGAGATTCCCACCTTTGGTTGCCCCAGCGAACAGCTGATGAGCGTTGCCACAGCAGCACAACACAGCAGCAGCCATGGTAGATGGGCAGAATCTGAGGCAAGTGATGGGAGCTCACCTCGCCATGCAGTGGTAGAACTCAAACTGCTGGAACAGATCCAGTGTCTTTAAGCCACTGAGGCTCCTACTTGCTAAATACACGTTGGTTTAAACTGATAGTACAGGACAATAATCCTGTGGGTTAGATTGTGTAGACCAGGGGTCGGCAACACACGGCTCCGGAGCCACAAGTGGCTCTTTGGGCCCTCTGCCACGGCTCCCTGTCCCATCACTGGTTGGCCCCGTCCCTCATTTCTTTTTTGGACTCCAGCCCGAAGTGGCGGGAAGTGAAGGCAGCCTTATGCACAAATGTGGCGTGAAGGCAGGTACAGGGCAGCTTCACTCCTGCACTCTCCTCCCCTCCTTCTCCTCTTGTGACCCCATGGCCGGCTGTGGCTGAGCTGGGAGCGTGCGCAGGCACAGGGAGACCCTCCTCTCCTCAAGCAAGCGCCAAAGCTCAGGAAAGGTGGGTGCGGGGAGGGCAGCGGCTCGCTTAAGGAGGGCCTCCCCATGCATGCGCATGCTCCCAGCTCAGCCACAGCTGGCCAGGGGGTTACAAGAGGAGGAGGAGGAGGAGGGTCACTGAAGAGTGGAGGAGCGAAGCTGCCCTGGACCTGCCTTCATCCCACATTTGCACCTAAGGCAGCCTTCGCTTCCTGCCGCTTCGGGATGGAGTCCAAAAAACGAAATAAGAGGGGCGGGGCCAACCAGTGATGGGAGAGGAATGGAAACGCCTCACTTTGAAATGGCAACACAAATCTCCAAGGTAATTCCTGTCTATGTCGGACCAGAGAGAGAGGAAGACATTGCTTTGGCAATTCCCATGACTTCCTAATACGCAACTATGACACATCCACCTGAACTTTTCAATGGCCTCAACAGAGTTCAAGTTCCTCCCTCAGGAAAGACGCTCCCTCCGCGCACGGCCGAAGAGCTGCCAGGGGTGGGCGATGACAAGGCCAGGCGATGACTGGAGCATTAGTGCAGGAGAGAAGCCATGTCCTGTTAAGACCCTCCTTAAGCGAGCGGCCGCCCACCCCACATGTGCCTTTGCTGCGCTTTGCTCCCGGCCAGGGAGTTATGAGAGGAGAGGGGGAGGAGGAGGATGGTCACCCGAAGGGAGGGGGGGAGACACACAGAGAGAGAAAGAGAGACACAGAGAGAGACACACAGAGTGATACATAGAGAGCAGGTGAGAGGGGAAGAGAGGGAGAGGGAGAGACACAGGAATACAGAAAGAGAGGGGAGAGGGGGAGAGAGACATAGAGAATGGTTGCGTGGCTGGATGGGACTGGGGGACTGGGTGGGAGTGACTGGGTGGGAGTGAGTGACTGAGTTGGCCACGCCCACCCAGGTTTTGTGGCTCCCGGTGTGGTTTTTTTCTGTAGGAAACAGGTCCAAGTGGCTCTTGGAGTGTTTAAGGTTGCCGACCCCTGGCGTGGACTCTGGAGAAAAGGTGGCTCCTACTGAGAGAATAATTCTGATTATTGATCAATCAAAGTCAAAAGTTTTGGTCTTTGGAAAACAAATGTGGCCAATACAGCAAGTAACACCTTTCTTTACTCAGTGTCACTTTTCTCTGAGACGGAATCTTGGATCTGCCGTCATCAAAGGAGCTCACCTAAAGCAATGGCAGGATTGAATTTAAAGTTTAAATGATGAACCTGGAAAAGGAAATCATAGCTATCCAGCTTTCTCCCCAATTATTAGACAAGTATATAATGCCAAAGTTACCCCCAAGCCCTTCAATTGAACTGAAGTTTGGGGCTTAATATCTACCTCTACTGGAACAAGCCCAATCAGAGCACCTGAGGAGTATTTTGGGGGTGGATAAAAGGACTTCAGGTGCTGATTCAGAGCTGAGTTGGGAATTTACACAATTTCACCTTTCTCTAAAATCAGAGGAAATACAGTCATGTGAAAAGGAAAGTTCACCCTCTTTGGGTTCTTACGATTTTATGTATCAGGACATCTGATAAAAAACTACTTGCTCTTTAGCACTTCTTAAAAGGAGGTAAATACAACCTCAGATGAACAACAAAATAGGACATATTACACCATGTGATCATTTCTTTCACAAAAAGAAAGCCAAAATGGAGAAGCCATGTTTGAAAAACTAAATGCACCTTATGATACAATAGCTTGTAGAATCACCTTTAGCAGCAACAACTTGAAGTAATCCTTTTCTGTATGACTTTATCAGTCTCTTACAATGTTGAGGGAGGAATTTTGGCCCCCTCTTCTTTACAACAGTTCATTGAGGTTTGTGGGGGTTTGTTTCTGCACAGCTCTCTGGAGGCCCCACCACCTCATTTCAATTGGGTTGGGGTCTGGCATAGACTGGGCCATTGCAACGCCTGGATCCTTTCCTTTTTCAGCCACTTGCTGGTCGGCTTGGGGTCATCAGCCTTTTGCATGACCCAAAGTCCACCAAGCTTCAGCTGTCAGTCAGATGGTCTCACATTGGACTCTGGGATGTTTTGGTAGACAGAGGAGTCCATGGCCGAGTCAATGATCGCAGGGTGCCCAGGTCCTGTGGCTGCAAAAGAAGCCCAAATCCTCACCCCTCCATCTCCGTGCTTGGCGGTTGGTGTGTCATGGTGCTGATAGGCTGTGTGTGGTTTCCACCAAACGTGGCTCCATGCATTATGGCCAAACTTCTCCACTCTGGTCTCGTCTGTCCAAAGGAGAATGTTCCAGAAGTCTTGTGGTTTGTTCAGATGCAACTTGGGAAACCTCAGCCGTGCTGCCATGTTCTTTTTAGAGAGAAGTTTCCTCCTGGCAACCCTTCCAAGCAAACCAAACTTCTTCAGTCTTTTTCTGATTCTGCTGTCATGAAATGGAACATTTACCAGGCTCACTGAGGCCTGTAGAGTCTCAGGTGGAACTCTAGGTCTTTTTTTGCCATGTCTCTGAGCATTTCACGGTCTGACCTTGGGTGAATTTGCTGGGATGGTCCCTCCTGGGAAGATTGGCAGCTGCCTTGAATGTTTTCCCCTTCTGAACAATCTTCTTTGCTATAGAATGATGGATGTTAAATTGTTTGGAAATGGCCTTGTAATTCTTCCCAGATTGATAGGCAGCAACAATGGCTTCTCTCAGATCACTGCTGGAGTCTTTGCCCTTTGGCATTGTGTTAACACAGACCTCAATGCTGGAGACCAGCAAACTCCTGAAACTTTGGCTTTTTTAGAGGCCGTCACACTTGTGATGATCGATTAACCCAGGTCCCTTGATCAGCAGCACCAGGCTTCCTCTCAGCCTCTTCCCACCTATGGAAACAGTCAGGGTGTCCTTAGCCTTTCACACCTGGCTCCTCCATTTCGGCTCTCTTTCTGTAAAATAAAGGAGGACAGGGTGTTATATCTCCTGTGTTGCTGTTCACCTGAGGTTGCATTTACCTCCTTTTAAAAACTGCTGAAGACCAGATGCTTTTTACTGTGTCCTGATACATGAAACCAGAGAACTCACAGAGGGTCTCCTTCCTTTTCCACAGGGCTGAATTTCTTAGTGTACAATTAAACCTCTGGAACCTGACAGAGTCCCCAAGTTCTCTGGGTTAGAAGATGCAGAATTGCAAATAAAGCTCTCTAGGATGATGCATCTGACAAATTATATTAGGAGCTCTGGTCTCCCTATCTCTTGTGTAACTAGAGAAGAAGCCCAGAAATAATCAAGGTGGTAGATAAATAAATAAACAAATATTGCTTCACCAAGAATCTGGAATATTGAATGTCAACTGCAGAAGAGAGAGATGAGAGTCTTAGGCTGCACATTAGACAAACAACCTATTGGGAAACTTGTGTTAAAGCAACACATTCGCTGTTCAGTCAGAATTAAAGTTATAATACGGCCCTTTATTGGAACGAAACGCTCACTTGACACCTGCACATCTGGATCTGATTGTCCCAAAGGTGCTTTTTTCAAGAGGCAACTGGACTTTCTGATTTTTCTTTGAAGACCTTTTGCTTCTCATCCAGAGCTGAAGAACCTGGACGACTGAGAATCTCCAAAGACATGTGGGTCTGATTGCAATAAGTTGTGATACAGAAATATGTTTTTTTATTCTTATTCTTTTTTATTTAATTTGTTTCTTGGGCTCCATTTTTATATACAGTGTTGTTAACACTGTGCTTAATATTCCGTTTCTTGATATGGCATAATTGCTAATCAACAATAACATATTTAATTTGTTCATCAATACCAAGTTGAATTTATTAAAAAATAAAGTTTTGGACTTTATCTGACCCTCAATGTAACACAGCTTTCTTCATTGCTTTTTCAGATCAGTGTTACCATTGTTTCAGAGGCTCTGACTGATAAAAGGAAATTCCCCTTTTTCCACCAGATGCTCCCCAAAGAAGGGATCCAGTACCCAGCAATTGTCCAAGTGCTCCTCCACTTCAGATGGACCCTGATTGGCCTCTTTGCTTCAGACACAGAGAAGGGAGAGAATTTCATGAGGATTTTGACTCCTGTGCTTGTCAGGAGTGGAATTTGTGTGGTTATATCACAACTGTTCTCAACAACTGGATACACAACAGCCCTCAGGTATTCCCTCTCTAAGTGGAGACAAGTCAACGTCTTTGTTCACTTCATAGAAAATGTTCCCATTTTGGGGAGAATTCTTCCTTTCCATTTAACACTTAGGCGTCTGCCAGGACCCATTGAAGGGAAAGTCTGGATCATTACAGCTTTGGGAACATTAAGTTTGAGAAACCACAGACTTTACAAATACATCCATAGTTTTTGGAACTTTGGTTATCTGACAAAAGAAAGGCCAAGAGATTCTGCCTTTGAACCCCATTTCTTTGTGGAAGGAAAGTTTCAAGATTATTATTTCCACTGTTCTCTTTCAAAGACCGTCTTTTCTGTCAAAGGCCGCAGAAGATGCATCCAGAAAGCCCCACTGGAGACCCAATGGAAATGGGACAGGATCCGGGTCCCAAATGACTATCACTTTTACAGTATCATTCAGACTCTGGCTGAGGCCTTGAACGCTGCCTATTCCTCCAGATGGAGGAGGGGAAGGAAGGAGGGCAAAGGGAGGTTGGGGGCTCCAAGGCTGCAGTCATGGCAGGTATGGGGGTCCTGATATTGTGGAATATGAAGTATTGCTTCTAAAATAATGTTTCATTACAGCTTCCACTTCTGCGTAATAAATAAAGAAAATAAGAAAGTAGAAACTTAAGGATCTTTTTGAAAAACTAGTTAAAATGGTATTGTTCTTAGAGTGAACAAAGTGGTTCAGAAAAGTCTAGAAAGAAAAGGGGAGGGAGCTTTCTGAGCAATAGCTTAACAGAAACATTTCAAAAATAAACAATTTATGCAAAAGAGCAATGGAAAGTTACTGATGCAGAATCACACCAGGCCATGGAAACAGGGGGTTGGGGAAAAAATAAGGCCATATTGTTGAACAGGCAGTCCGGATAGGTCGAGAGCTTGCTAGTCCCCAGCCAATGGGAAAGCAGGACAGTGTTGAGTGACGGGAGGAAGGGCATAAAACCTCTTGCATGCTTTGATCCGAGTCCACCTGGTGGATTTGAATAGAAAAGAATTTTTTATTGGCCAAGTGTGATTGGACACACAAGGAATTTGTCTTTGGTGCATAGGCTCTCAGTGTACATAAAAGAAAATATATGTTCATCAAGAATCATAAGGTACAACACTTAATGACTATAATTATAACCCTATGACTATAATTAAGTGTTGTACCTTATGATTCTTGATGAACGTATCTTTTCCTTTTATGTACACAGAGCCTATGCACCAAGACAAATTCCTTGTGTGTCCAATCACACTTGGCCAATAAAATAATCTATTCTATAGGGTACAAATAAGCAATCAGGAAAAAGTATCAATATCAACATAAATCGTAAGGATACCAGCAACAAAGTTACAGTCATAAAGTCATAAGTGGGAGGAGATGGGTGGTGGGAACGATGAGAAGATTAATAGTAGTGCAGACTTAGTAAGTCGTTGGACGGTGTTGAGGGAATTATTTGTTTAGCAGAGTGATGGCGTTTGGGAAAAAACTGTCCTTGTGTCTAGTTGTTCTGGTGTGCAGTGCTCTATAGCGTCGTTTTGAGGGTAGAAGTTGAAACAGTTTATGTCCAGGATGCAAGGGGTCTCTAAATATTTTCACAGCCCTCTTTTTGACTCATGCAGGATACAGGTCCTCCATGGAAGGCAGGTTGGTAGCCATTGTTTTTTCTGCCATTCTAATTATCCTCTGAAGTCTCTGTCTGTCTTGTTGGGTTGCAGAGCCAAACCAGACAGTTATAGAGGTGCAGATGACAGACTCAATCATTCCTCTGTAGAACTGGATCAGCAGCTCCTTGGGCAGTTTGAACTTTCTGAGTTGGCGCAGAAAGAACATTCTTTGTTGAGCTTTTTTGATGACGTTTTTGATGTTGGGTGTCCATTTTAGATCTTGCAATATGGTAGAACCTAGAATTTTGAAGGTCTCTACTGTGGATTCTGTGTTGTCTAGTATTGTGAGAGGTGGAAGTATGGAAGGGTTTCTCCTAAAGTCCACCACCATTTCTACAGTTTTGAGTGTCTTCAGTTCCAGATTGTTCCGGTCGCACCACGAGGCTAGTTGTTCAACCTCCCGTCTGTATGCGGATTCATCATTGTCTTGAATGAGGCCAATCACTGTTGTGTCACCTGCGAACTTCAGTAGTTTAACAGATGGATCCATAGAGATGCAGTCATTGGTATACGGAGAGAAGAGAAGTGGGGAGAGCACACAGCCTTGGGGGGTTGGGGGGCTGTGCTAATTGCAGCTGCTTTGATAAACTTTTGCTCCTTTTGGGGACCAGATTGCCTTCCTTGCTTTATTGCTGGTTTCCTATTTCTAACAATATGGATCCATCAATCTTAGATCCTTCAGAGAAGGAACCCAAAGGAGAAGGAGGGGAACCTTCTCAACCACATTGGGCTTCAGAAGGTCAACAGTTGGGTCAATCTGATTGTTGGAGACATCATCTTCTAAGCACTAGGCCCCACGACAGATAGAGTTTGGTTTTAAACATAGTTAATTTTAAAAGGATGTATGCATTTTTAAATACACTCATGTCTTTATGGGCTTGTGATTAGCATAGTTGAATTTTACCTTTATAACTTTGAAGGACACCCTGAGACCATCTAGCCCAACCCCTCCTCTCTGCAGGAATCCCAGTCAAAGCTTCTCTGACTGACGGCTGCTCAGTCTTTGCCTCCTCAGTGAAGGGGAGGCTGAACTTCTCTGCTTTGAGGGCTCAGCTCTGAAATGGCTCCTCTTTTCAGGCTCTTTTTCCTCTCCTTTGGCCAGAATCTCCTCCCTTCTGACTGAGCTCATTTCTCCATCGCCCCCCCTCCCCCGGGAACAACATGGAGGAGATCTGGAGCTTCTGGGCAACTTCCTCCAGTTATTGGAAGAGGCAGGATTGGATTTACGACCTCAACTGAGCTCAGCATTTCTGTTGCTAAGCAAGACGGTCGTTAAGTGGGTTTTGCCCTATTTTATGACCTTTCTTGCCTTTTCTTAAGTGAATTACTGCAGTTGCTAAGTCAGCAACATGATTGTTAAGTGAATTCCCTATTGATTTTGCTTGTCAGAAGTCGCAAAAGGAGATCAGGTGACCCTAAAACTCTGCAACCATCTTAAGTGGATGCCAAGAATTCAGATGTTGATCACCTGGAGACCCTGGGGATGCTGCCATGATCCTGGGAAAAACTATCATGTCACTTTTTTCAGTGCCATTGTAACTTTGAAATGGTCACTAAATGAACCATTTTTCATAATCAACCTGATGTTTTCCAGGAGTTTATGAATAATCTTTTTTTCCTATGATTCATTTTATTTATCATCTGCTCTAGAGTATCCCCTATAACTTACCAACTGCATTAATTATATTTTGTTAATATATATTTTGCCAATATATGGTTGAGCAATTTGCTGAACTTTTGTTTTATTTATGAAGGTAGTAACGCCTATTTTTCTAAATGTATATTTTGATGTTAGGCAGCTGTAGAAAAAAGATTCAAATGTGTAAACGCTAAATGGGATTTTAAAAAAAAAGCTTTCAGATTTTAAACTTCCTGGATGTTCCCCTTCTAGTTCCATCCTTTCCTGCAGAAGAATCAGTTTTGCAATATTTCTGAGAGGGAACTCTACTTGGATCAAAATGGAGATGTAGCAGCAGATCTGACTATTGTGAGCTGGTTGATTCTCCCCAAGGGGGATCCCATCGAAGTTCGAATGGGGACTTTGGAAAGACAGAGACTTACTATCAACCAGAATGTTCTTTCACAGCTAAAGTTCCTCAACCAGGTGGGAGAAATTTTGGTGTGATTCCTCTTTTTTCCAAAGATTTCGGATCCATTTCATGTGGACTAAGCCTAGTTTCCAGGGTCAATGACCTTCATTGAGAATTGAACATGGGGACTAGAAACCTTATAGTTTCCTTTCTATAGACCACTTGGGAGCCTTCAGTACTATTGACCAAGCTGTTCTTCAGCTGCTGTAATACTGAAGACTCTTTGTAGCTGGTTCAGCCATGTCCAACCTGGGATGAGAAACCCTCAAGTGCTGGAGGTTGTGTTGTTAAGAGCCTCAGGTTCGCTTGTTCCTTGTCCTGAAAGAGCAAAGCAGAAGGGGATTCTGTTGAAGAGACCCTGAACTGACGTTTGGACTGAATGAGATGAAATTGGATCATGGCTGGATGGAGCTCCTTGGGGTCCCACTGGGAGAGAAGCTTCCTCTTGTCCTGCTTAGGGAAAGGCCATTGGGAAATGGTTCCCTGAAAGGGCAGGTCCATGGTCTGTGATGTTTTTAAGTAGTCCAGACCTGGTCAAAGGTAGCCATATCTGTCTTTGGGGGGAGCAATTGATCTTCTGCCCCTAGGAAGGAGGTCCAAGGCTTTCAGTTCACGTAAAATGACAGTGACCAGTGAGAGAATCCTTTGTCCCAGAAACCTGAAAAGAAAAGAAAAGGTCTTCCTGATATCAGAAGTAAGGAGACAGATTGTGACAGGAAATGCTACTTAGATTTGGCCTTTGCTAATTAAGAGGGCTCTTCATCTGAAAATGAATGGCCTTGTTGATATTGAGTGTTAGCTATTTTCAGTCCCTCTGCTTGAAAAGGAGTCTCCACATTCAACTACTATTAAATGTGGGTCTGTCTTTCCATGCCAGCTGGAGTCTCCTAATTGGAGTTCTTCAACACAAAGGACTTTTTCTTGAATAACTGGATGGGCCTTAGAAATATCCCCTCCTGACCCAGGACTCACACTCATGTCCCCTCTGTTGCAGCCAAAGGTTTGCGACTTAATCTTTTTCAGGGACACCTCATGATCTCCCCTCAATCTCACTACAGTTCTAGAAACTGTGCAGAAACCTTTAGTCTTAATAAAGGAGAATATTGGTAGCTCAGGACTGACATGAGGGCTCCTTGGTGCTCTCTGAGCTTGCTTGTTTTCTTCCAGGCGTTTCATTACCCAACTAGGTAGCATCATCAGCTATAATTTATGAGGAATTTTTGCTTTGTCTCTTAACGGGGAGACTGTTTTGAACTAGTGTCAAAGGGGACCAGCTTTGCAAGGCTTTCTGTAGTCCAAAAGAAACCTTTCCAGACCCTACTGGTCAGAAGTTTCCTTTTTAATAACGTTTTACTCTATGTAAATAAATCTTTATTAAATAAAATAATTTAATAAATCTTTGACAATGACTGTATTTAAAAATTTAATATGATCATCATCAGCATGGATAGATAGATGAAGAGTGGAGGAATGCCTTTTAATACAGTCATGAGGGGGAACCTTTAACTTTGTCACAATGCTTAAATCTTTTCTCAATTCCAACCTTCCAGAATTTATTAAATAGAAAAGTCCTTTATTATTCCAATGTGTTGTGCCAGAAGCAAAAGGGAGGAACTAAAGGAAGAACCTGCCAGGGTCACATCTCCTACACTTGTTTCGGAGAAGTCAGAGATTTCCTATTTACCTCAGTGAAGCTCAGAATCTCCTTGTCTAATGTCCATTTCTCCTCCCATTTTCCATGGACGGAGAGCCTAACATATTTTCTTTGGCATTCTTTGTTTTTCTGCTCAGTCCCTGCCTCAGTCCAAATGTGTGGAAAGTTGTCATCCTGGATTTGTCAAGAGGGCTCGAGAAGGAGAGCCAGTTTGCTGCTATGACTGCGTTCCTTGTCCGGAGGGGACCTTCTCCACTCAGGAAGGTGGGTGACACAAGAGGAAAGGAAGGCCTGGTGGAAACGGGTTTATCCACAGCATTTTGATGAAAGTGCAAATTAAAACATGCATTGAAGCTCAACTCTTCTTTGTGTTTATTCAAAATGCACTAGAAATCCTCCGATTTCATATTCCTTAGCTATAAAGGTATTAGAAAGCTATATTATTCTTTTTTTTTCCTGCGGAATGGTTAAGCAACACGTCTTGGAAAATGTTCCTGGAATCAGGCTTTCTCCAAAAAAGGTGTTTCTTGAAATGTAAAAAACCAGAATATTAAAGAAATGTTGCTTTTTGGCTTTCTCAGATACAGAAAAATGCATCAAGTGTCCAGATGATAAATACCCAAATGAGGACAGAGTCCAATGTATCCCCAAGGTTATAACTTTCCTGTCTTATGAAGAACTTCTGGGTATCACCCTGGTCTCTTTTGCCCTATTCTTGTTCTTAATCACAGACCTTGTTTTAATCATCTTCATGAAATACCGAGAAACTCCCCTTGTCAAAGCCAACAACCGGGACCTCTCCTACATCCTCCTGGTCTCCCTCCTGCTTTGCTTCTTGTCTCCTTCTCTCTTCATTGGTCAACCAAGGAAAGCCACCTGCCTTCTCCGACAAACAGTCTTCAGCATCATCTTCTCAGTTGCCATTTCTTCTCTCTTGGCCAAAACTATCACGGTGGTGCTGGCCTTCCTGGCCACAAAACCAGGAAACCGAGTGAAGAGATGGTTGGGGAAGAGCTTGGCCAACTCCATCATCCTTTCTTGTTCTACAGTCCAAATTATCATCTGCTCCACCTGGCTGGGAGTTTCTCCCCCCTTCCCTGACTCTGACCTCCACTCCCAGCCTGGAGAGATCATCCTGCAATGCAACGAAGGGGCTGTTGTCATGTTCTACGTCACCCTCAGCTACATGGGCTTCCTGGCTGCCATCTGCTTCACGGTGGCTTTCCTGGCCAGGAACCTGCCTGGGGCCTTCAATGAAGCCAAGCTGATCACCTTCAGCATGCTGGTCTTCTGCAGTGTCTGGGTGACTTTTGTGCCCACCTACCTGAGCACCAAAGGGAAATCCATGGTGGCTGTGCAGGTCTTCTCCATCCTGGCCTCCAGTGCTGGTCTGCTGGGCTGCATCTTCATCCCCAAGTGCTACATTATCCTTCTGAGGCCAGACCTGAACACAAAGGAGCAGCTCACAGCCAGAACAAATGTAAAAGCAGGAGACATAACACAAATATGATATTGGAAGAATTATTACATTTTCTTTTATTTGAAAGGAGATATTAAGTCCTTATATAGTATGCAGAAGTCAAAGAAAATCATATCTATATGTTCCACAATGGAAATTTTTGAATGACTGGAATTCTTGTTGTTCCCTCCCCTTTCAATAAATCTTGCTAAAGAGAACGCTGAGAGTTATTCAGAGGAATTTGCCAGCTACTTTATGTGACACTTATAGAAAATAATGTGGCACTTGTTCCTACTGACAGCAGCTAAAAGTGTGTTTGTGAGAGAGAGAGAGCAGGAAAAGAGGCCAGGAGGAAGCTGTGGGAACCAAGCACCAGCCTGGTTGCCTGATCCTCTCCATGAGAATGTCGGAATGATGTGAAATATGACATGTTTGACTGTCTCTCAGCTGGGGAGGGAAATCTTATATAATTCTTTCTTGATTTCCTGATAAAACTTCCTTTGCAGAAAGAATTCAGCAGGACAGCTGTCTGGGATTTCAGTTTGGGATTGTTTAAATTTTGGTATGCACTTTACACTAAAATAATAATACAAAGTAAATAAAAAAATTAAGTGTGTAAAGAAATTTCAACTGTATATTTTTTTTTCTTTCCTCAACCAGAGAAAGAAAATAGCAGTTTTCAGGCCCTTTAATTTTCAACTCCACAATTTCTACCTAAAGCATTTCTCTGCTCCTCTTCCCAGCTTGTCTTGTCTGTGAAGGGCTGGAGAAGATGTCCAGAGAAAGGGGAGCCTGAGACTCTCCCCAGGAGGAGGGTGAAGGCAGTGGTGAAATTCAAAAATTTTCCCTAACGGTTCCGTGGGCGTGGCTTGGTGGCCGTGGCTTCGTGGTCATGTGACTGGGTGGCTGTGGCTTCGTGGTCATGTGACCAGGAAAACCCACTATCACATTTTACACAAAAATAACACAAAAGCTACACAACTGACTCAGACACAACGCAAAAGCAGCTGGACTTCACACAAAATGTCTGTCACAGAGAGCTCAAAAACAAACTATCACACTTTACACAGAAATTGTGTTTTGTGATGAGTCCCCCCCCCCCAGAAATGTGCATATTCCAGCTGTGGAACAAGAAGCGCTCCTAAAACAAAATGTTCCTTTTTATTATTATTTTTTTATTAAAATTATCATGGCACAAAATAGAAAATAAAGGTAGGAAAGAAATGGGAAAGGGAAAGGGAAAGAAAGGAGAAGGAGAAGAGTGGAATAAAGGGGAAAAGAAAAGAAGGGGGAAGAAAAGGAAAGGAGTGGAGTGGAATAGCTGAAAAGTCCAAAGTCCAAGAAAAAGGCTTCTTCCCCCCAATTCAGAACCTCCGATTCCTCCTCTGGGGTTGGAAGCATCTGGCCAGGACACCCCCCTCCTCCCTCCTCCCTTTCTCCCCCAGCCCCATTCATTGAAGGCGAAGATTCTGAGTTGCTGCCTGGATGAGGAGGGGGGAGAGGCAGAGGGGGGAGAGACTTGGGGGCAACAGAGAGACACCCTCCAATCTGAACGGAAGACAGGAAAGCCCTCAGCTAAACCAGGAGCAGGCGGAGAGGATCTGCAGGGATCCCTCCTAATCCAGAAGGATCCTCCTTCCCTCCAGCCCCCCTCCCAATAAGCCCCCCCCCCCGCCTGACAGCTGCTGTTTTCTTCTTTTGCCTCGCCTAGCCAGCCTTTTTTTCTCTGCTCCTCCTCCCCCCCCCACATGGAATGATAGAGGCGGAGGGGGGGGAGAAGCAGCCCCTTCCTTCAGCGAAGCCCCCTCCGGGTTTCCAAGGCCCAGGAGCCGCTGCGATGTCCCTGGACTTCTCCGCGCAACCCACCCTCCGACAGAAGCCAATTCAGAGATCCAGTAGATTCCGCTCCCACCCCGCCCGCCCGGCCATTGGCTAGCCATTCCTGCAGGATTCGCACCTTCTGCCCTCGGGGGTTGGGAATCCGCCTCCCTTCTAACCCGGCTGCCTTTGAGTTCGATCCCGGACTGAGCGCCGCTCGCAGGCTTTCTCCCCCCCACCCCCGCCCCTTACTTTCGGAAAAAAAGAAAGAAAAGACGGGAATGAGAAGTTTGAAGAGGGATTTCTCTGTCACCACCAAAAAGACAATCGCAAAGCAGGAGGGGGGAGCTGGCACAGAATGGAAGGAAAGTCCCCCCCCCTTAATAAAGGACCCTCAGGGAGAGAGAAGCGAAAGGAAAGGGGGAAGAGAGAGAGAGAGAGAGAGAGAGAGAGAATACCAATGCAGCCCCCCCCCACCCCCCAGGCCAAGCGTCCCGCTGCTGCCCCGCCTGCCCCCCCCCCCCCTGCGCCTCCAGGGCTCGGCAGAGAGAGAGCCCTCCTCGGAGCCCCGGTTGGCCACGGAGTCCCTCCAGCGGAGCCTGAGCGCCGGGGGCTGTGCAGGGGCTGGAGGGCCGGGGCCAAGGCTAGGCAAGCCCCCCGCCCAACTTCTCCGGAGGGGCTGCGGAGCTCCCGGCCAGGCTCCTCCGGGGCAGGGAAAGCTCTCGGGGCCGCACCTGGCGCTCTGCACATGCTCGGGTGCCCCGAGTCGCTCTCGCAATCAGCCCGCTCAGGACCCAGCGGGGAAGAAAGGCCCCCCCACAATGGAGAAGACCCAGGGGGAGGGGAGGGGAAGCCGCCGCCCGCCTTCCTCTTGGCCCCCGCCCGGACGAGGCAGCCCCCACCAGCCGCGCCTGGCCTGCCCCCCCTCCTGCCACAGCCCCTTCCCCGCCTCCGCCGCCGTCCCTGCTGCCAGCCCCTCGCAACTGGAAGGCCGGCCGGTTGCCGAGGAGGCCGAAGTGGAAGCCGGGTTTCCGCTGCCCAAAGAGCCCCCCTCCCGCCCTCTCTTGCCCGGGCTTTCCAGGGGTCGCAGAGGAAGGCGGATTTCCCCTCCTGGGCAGGTTGCTTAGAGGGGGGGAGACCCAGCCCAGGACGCGGCTGCCCCTCCCCTCCAGGTGGCAGGTCCTCCTAGCTGCCCCCCCCCCCACAGGGAGGCCCCCAGCCCCCAGGAGCAAGAGGGGCGCCCGCGGCAGCCCCCTCGCCCTCCAGCCCCCTGGGCTTCCCCACCCGCAACCGAAACCCCCCGAGGAAGCCTCCAGATCCGCCCAGCCACGGTCGGTCTCCACTGCAGAGACTGGCGTTGAGTTGCAGCGTGGAAGAAGAAGAGCCGGAGGGGCTGATGGGCTCTCGAGTCTCTCCAGCAATGGGGTCACTCAGTGGGCAACGGCTGGTTTAGAATGTCGCGTTCTTCGCCTTTGGGCTAAAGCAATTTGACTGGTTTCCTACGTCTTTCCCCCCCCCCCATATTCCATTGTATGGAGCTTTATTTGGCTTCCCTGACTCAACAAGGGAACTTTTCCTGGAAACTCCCCATGCGGAAGGCTGCAGCTGCCCAGCAGAGGAGGAAATCCCGGTCAGTGAAGCCCTTTAAGCTTCCTCTGAGCATCAAAGGACGGATAAGACCATCCGGGTCCTTCAAAGCCACCCAGGGATTCCGAGTCCCTCCTTCCATCGAGGATCTACTCCGTTTGTGGATTTCTGGTTCTTCCTTTCATCTCCGACTGCAATGCCTCCCTTGGGGATCGAGGGATCAACAGCTTCTGCCAATCAGGATGTTTCCTATACAATCCTCCCAGACCCCCCTCCTTCAATACAAATCCCTAATTCTCCAGGGTGGCCTTGATGAGGCCCTTGGACAGGAGATTGAACAGAAGTGCAAGGCAGTGGGACAGGCAAAGGGCAGAAGCCACAGCTGTAAGTTTGGGCAAGGCGAGAGGGGGTCATGGAGAGAGCCTTACTACCCATCTGTTCATCCATCCATCCATCCATTCACCCATCCATCCATTCACTTATCTATCCATCCATCCATCCATCCATCCATCCATCCATCCATCCATCCATTCACCCATCCATCCATTCACTTATCTATCCATACATCCATCCATTCACCCATCCATCCATTCACTTATCTATCCATCCATCCACCCATCCATCCATTCACTTATCTATCCATCCATCCATCCATCCATCCATCCATCCATCCATCCATCCATCCATCCATTCACCCATCCATCCATTCACTTATCCATCCATCCATCCATTCACCCATCCATCCATTCACTTATCTATCTATCCATCCATCCATCCATCCATCCATCCATCCATCCATCCATCCATGTGTGTCTGAGACTAGGTTGAGTGTCCACCTCTCTCCACTAAATCAACAAAGAGAAGGTGGCATTTCTCTCGAATCTCCTGTCCAACGGCCTCATCCAGGCCCCCCTGGAGAATGAGGGATTTGCATGAAGTTTGTGTGAGTTGACAGGAAACGGGGAGGGAAAGAGGGATTGTAAGAGGAGGGGGAGGGGGAGGAGAAGGGAAGGGGAACCCCCCCCCCCCATCATCTTTCCTTGTCTTTGGGTGGTTATGCAAGTTACAAATAACTGAAGAAGAATCAGCCTGACCTGCTCAAAACTCCCGAGATCAAAGCAATCCGAAGGCCGCCTTCTTCAGAAGGGACCCCCTGCGGCTGTCTGGGCTTCTGGGCATTTGTTGATTCCCCTCCCTCCCTCCCTCCCTCCCGTCTTTCCGGTCCGTGGACTTTTCCTCCATCCTCACCTGCCAGCAGGTGCCCGCGACGTATTTGTGACGTTTTCTTATGATGCAGCTCTTACACAGCAGAGCAAAGCCCACCCAGCCAGTCAACCTCAAAACGAACCCAAAATACCCAGGGCTGTCAATCATCCTAGGCCACATCGAGGTCCCTGCCGCAGTTGAAGAGGAAGGGATCCAGCGGGACGGCCAGCCTGAGAGGTTTGACCGAGGAAGGGAGGGTCTCCTGGGAGTGAAGGGGCGCCTGGAGTTCCCAGAGCCGGAAGGTCCAGCGGGGATGAACCGGGTCGCATCAACTCAAACAAAAGGCGGATTTTGCCGCCCCCCCTCCTCCCCCAAGGCAGAGGAAGCCCCTCCTTCTCCAGATGTTGCTGCCTACAGCTGTGGGACTGAAGAAGGGCCGAGTTGTCCCAATCACCCCTCCCCCACCTGCAACTTCCCAATAAATCCGACCCAAAGTCGGGCTGGGGGGGGGAGGTTCGGGAGCCCCCGGGACTCAGCCCAGCCTCCGTTGACAAAGGCAGAGGGGGAAAGGGAGAAAGCGGGTTTTCTGGCCTTGGGCACAGCTCCCCTCGCCCCTCCCTCCATTCGCTTCTCAGCCAGCAGCTGCGGGGCAGAAGGAGCGCAGAGGGCGAGAGAAGAGCTGAAGAGGGAAAGCGGGGGGGGGGAGAGGGGGGAGGAGGGGCTGGACTGCCTTCCTCCCAGGCCGGCTGCAGGATCGGGATGGGTACCGCGGGCGGTCCACGCTTCTTCCCTCCAAGGCCAGGTCTGCTGTGGCCCGGGGGGGGGGAGGGGCCGGGCACCCACTGCGGGCGGGCGAGCGAGCAGGCTGCCTAAGGGGGGCTTGAGCCCACGCGGGACCTTTACGCGGAGAGGGAGCCTCACTCGGCGCCTCAGGGCTAGACGGTGGATCGGCCACTCCAGGCTCCAGACCTGGCCTTTCTGGGAGCCCCTTGGATTTCTCGCCCTTCCAGGTTGCGCTGCGCCGGGATGGGGCAGAAGGGCGCTGGGTCCGCCGGGGGCTGCAGGCAGTTCGGAGAGGCGAGTGTTGGGTTCGAGAGTCCCGGAGCTGCCCGTCCCTCGATCCCTCGGAAGGAACCTTCGGCCCTTCCAGAAGCCCTTCTGGCAAGCCTTCCTTTGCCCCCGAAAGAACACAGAGGGATCCTGAAAACAGGCTTTAAAGTCAGAGCAGCTTTGGGGGGTCCTCTGTCAGCTCCCCCAACCCCAAAACCCCTCAGCCTCCACCGCTCAGGGCGACTCCCTCCGTGGGCAGAGCAGAGCGAGAAAGAGGGTGGGGGGTCCGGAGGCTGAAGCAGTGGATGACAGATGAAGGGACGGGGGGGGGGGGAATGTCCAGTCCAAGGAAGGGAAGGGCTGCAGGGGATGGGACAGCATCGCCCAATACTTGGGTGGCTCTCACGGAGAAGAGGGATCCATTCATCCTCCGGAGCCCCTGAAGGCAGGAAGAGAAGCAACGGGAGGAAGCCCAGCGAAGAGAGATCCAACCTACAAATAAGGAGAAATTTCCTGACAGTTTTAAGCTTTAAGCTTTATTATTAATTCAAGCAAATTAAACCAAAATGCAAATGCGAAGCCTAAGAAACATACACCCGAAGGAGGATGATACCCAGCCTCCCCCCAAAGTTTCTTACTGAGGACAACCGAGAGACCCGAAGAGGGCGGCCAATTTCCAGAGGACCCAGCGCCAAGCTCCATCCAGAGGCTCCCAGGTCAACGGCAACTTCGGGGCTTCCATCCCAGTCTGGACTCAGGACCTCCTGCCTGTTTGAAGGGCACCTCAATTGGGGCAGCCCAGCCTGGCTGCATGGGGACCCTGGTTGAGGCCCCCTCCCAAATGCCTGGGAGAGAATGGAGAGGAACTGATGCTTCTGTCCAGGCTCTCAGGGTTCTCTCTTCTCCCCCTCCCAGCCCAACTTCAGGTGGAAGGGAAAGAGAAGCAGGTGAGCTCAGAAAGAGCTCTAAACTTCTAAGAGACAGATTGTGATTTCTTCTCCACGCTAAGGAGATTCTAGAGTCCAGCCTCCCACACTCGGGCAATGGGGCAAGGTGAGAGGGGAGCCGGGAGGCGCAGCTGCCTGGATGGTCTCTGGTGCTAAGCAGGGATGCGGAGGGTCTCCTCTGGATGGGCGACCACAGCCATCGCTGCGGAAAAGCCAACCAACCAGCAGGGAAGCCTGTTTCCCCCCAAGGAAAGCAGCCCCCTCCTCAAAATCCCAGCTCCTCCTTCCCCTTCGCTCTGCCCCCCCAGTTCCCGGGTGAGCCCCTATTAGGACAGCTCCGCCACCCACCCACCCACGTACCACCGCTAGTCTAGCCAGATCGCTGCCCCGCCCTTCCCACAGGGGGCGCTCTTCCTCCCCATTGGCCAAAAGCGTCCAGCCCCACCGAGGCTCCCTCCGCAGCCCCCGAGAGCTCCAGCCCTCCCGCTCTTTGGACTCCCAGGCGCCGTTCGGGGCCTCCGCCAGCCGAGCTGAAGGGCGCGAAGGAAGCTGGGAAGGCGCCGAGCAGCCCTTCGTGGCGGCCCTTCAGCTCCCCCGTCCCAGGAGCTCTTCCTGCCTCCTCTCCGCCTTCTCAGTCTGGCCGTCCCTCCCGCTCTGGCCAGGGATGATGGGCGCTCCCAGGGATTCTGCCTTGGTGGTTGAGTTGGACTGGTTGGCTGGGCTGAACTGGTTGAACTGGTTGAACTGGAGAAGTCTCAGCCTGACCGACTCAGACCTTGAACTCAAATCAACGAGAAACTTCTGGGCATTTATTCATTTCTCTCCCCCCCCCCACCCCCACCCCACAATCCCCCCCCCCATCATTTCCTTCCATGCTGGTTTCCTCCCCATCAGCTGCCCCAAAGTCTCCGGAACTATTTGTGACTCCTCTTATTACGCAGCCCTTACGCAAACCCAGCCAGCCAAACTCCCCGGGAGCCTCACTCAGCCCCGGGAAGCTGGAGATCCCAGCCCCAGTTGCAGAGAAAGGGACACAGCGGCAGAGCCACTCGGAGGCGTCGGAGCGGAGGAAGGAAGAGGCTCCTGTGACTCTCCGGGGCTGCGGAGTCTTTCGGCGGGGGCGGTGGAGGAGCCTTGGGGGGGGGGCTGAAACCTTGGGCCGGAGGGGAGGGGAAGAGCGCCCCCTTGGGGAGGGTTTGGGGACCGTCGGGCAGAGCGAAGGGAAAGGAGGAGCGGCGCTTGTGGGCAGGTGAGCAAAGGAGCAGGTGAGCCTCTCCTGCTGCTCCTTCGGGGGAGGGAAGAGGGAGGGGAGGCCTTCCCGGCTCTTTGGCTCCTCCGCAACACCCGCCCTGGGCGCCCATCCAGGCGAGACCTTCCGCATCCCTGCTTAGCACCGGAGACGCTCCAGGCGCGGGAGAATCTCCGCGATTCTTCGGCCCCTTCAACTCTGCAGCCGCTGCTTCCTCCGGCCGCGGCCCCTTCCTCTCCCCCGGACCCGCCGCCTCCCTGCTCCCCCCTCGCCTGCCCCAAACGCCCCCTCGCGTCCTTCCCCTGGCCTGCCCCGCTCCCTTGCGCCCAGCCCCCCCTCCCCCGACTTTCAAGCCCTGGCCCCGCACTGCTCAAACCCCCGGCCCTCTGCGGAGAGGAGCCTGAGCACGCAGCCCTCCCTGCGGTCGCCCCTCCAACCTCTCACCCGCGGAGGACACGCCGCCCCCCGCCGCCAATCCATTGCCCCCCCCCCCCGCATTTTCTCCACGATTCCTGCCTTTAAAAAAAAAGCTTTAACAATGTGATTAAACCACGAAGACCTCGGTAAACAGGCACAGAAGTAGAAATAAGGGGCCACACAGGTGGAGGCTGCCTACTGCGGCTCCTCTCCCGAGAGCAGCTGGGGGGCGGGGTTGGGCAGCGCGGTGCCAGAGCGTGAAGGGGTGTGTGTGTGTGGCTGGTGTGGCTCCTCACCTGCATGGTGGCAAAGGAAGCCCCGCCTGGGTGGCACCTTCCGCCCTTCTTCTTCCCCTCTCAGAGGGAAACCTTCAGTCCGGGATTGGGAAGATCCAGAGAAGGGAAGATGGTGGGATTCACCCATTATTCTTGCTAGTCCATTAGTGGGGAGGGTTGTGTCTTGATCGCAGGGGGGCAAAGGCGGACGGTTAATCTCTGGGATCAGTGATTGGCTCAGAGCCCCCCCAGCTGGTGGGATTCGAACCCAGAATCTCTCCGTTCCTAGGCTGCTGCTTGGACCACTGGGCCACCTCAGGCAGCCTCCATGCACGGAGAGTGAGCAGCCCCCCTCCTCAAGCTCCAGGCAGGGCGCCATGGCTTCCCGGGAGGTCTGGCTCTGCCTGGGTAGGAAGCGCCCAGGAGCAACCGCCGAGTCAGACCTGACCGCCTTCAAGCGCAGCGCAGAAGAATCGATGGAAACGCCTTGAGTGGCAGAGACGGGCTGGACTCCCCGCGGGGGAAGATGGGGGCCCAGGAGAGCCGCAGGGGACACGGAAGACCGACTCTCGCTCCGGAGGGAGCCGCAGAGGGCAGCCAAGGGAGTGCAGCCGTGGGGGCAAGAAAGGAGGGAGGGGCGTTTCCGCAGCCCCTGCAAGAAGGGCCCCATCCCCTTGGGGGAAGACCAAGCGGAGCTGCTCGACTGACGTCACGGCTTTTCTGGGCCACTTTGGCTTCAGTTGCACTCCAGAGGGAACCTCACGCCTTGGAAAGGCCCCAATCCCCCCCCCCCCACAGCCTTGCTCGGCGGACCTCTGGAAGCCTGTTAAGAAGGGGGAGTCTGCTCCTCCCCCTCTCATTTTTCTCTCCTTCCTACTTCTCTTTCTTTCATCGCTTTCGCTTTCTGGGCCCTCGTCCTCTCAGCCGGAGCCCCTTCCCCAGCCCCTCCCATCTTGGCCCCCCCAGGAGCCCAATAATTTTGCACAAATTATAAGATGTTCTTGGAAGCTGCAAAATATTAAATTCCTCTGAATTACTTTCACAGATTTCTCTTTAGCTAGATTTATTGGGATGAATAATGCAATAATTCCAGTCATTCAACCATTTCCCATTTCAAAACATACTATTTAAGTGGGGATAATTACTGCCTTCTTTCAAATAAAAGGAATTTTTACCATTCTTTAAATATTCTAATACATTACGTCTCATGTTTTCACATTGATTCTGGCTGTAAGATGCTCCTTTGTGTTGAGGTCTGGCCTCAGAAGGATAATGTAGCACTTGGGGATGAAGATGCAGCCCAGCAGACCAGCACTGGAGGCCACGATGGAGAAGACCTGCACAGCCACCATGTATTTCCCTTTGGTGCTCAGGTAGGTGGGCACAAAAGTCACCCAGACACTGCAGAAGACCAGCATGCTGAAGGTGATCAGCTTGGCTTCGTTGAAGGCCCCAGGCAGGTTCCTGGCCAGGAAAGCCACCGTGAAGCAGATGGCAGCCAGGAAGCCCATGTAGCTGAGGGTGACGTAGAACATGACAACGGCCCCTTCGTTGCATTGCAGGATGATCTCTCCAGGCTGGGAGTGGAGGTCAGAGTCAGGGAAGGGGGCAGAAACTCCCAGCCAGATGGAGCAGATGATAATTTGGACAGCAGAAGAAGAAAGGATGATGGAGTTGGCCAAGCTCTTCCCCAACCATCTCTTCGCTTGGTTTCCTGGTTTTGTGGCCAGGAAGGCCAGCACCACCGTGATGGTTTTGGCCAAGAGAGAAGAAACGGCCACTGAGAAGGTGATGCTGAAGACTGTTTGTCGGAGAAGGCAGGTGGCTTTCCTTGGTTGACCAATGAAGAGAAGTGGAGACAAGAAGCAAAGCAGGAGGGAGACCAGGAGGATGTAGGAGAGGTCCCGGTTGTTGGCTTTGACAATGGGAGTTTCTCGGTATTTAACGAAGATGATTAAAACAAGGCCTGTAGTTAGGAAGAAGAGGAGGGCAAAAGAGACCAGGATGATGCCCAGAAGTTCTTCATAAGACAGGAAGGTTATAACTTTGGGGATACATTGGACTCTGCCCTCATTTGGATATTTATCATCTGGACACTTGGTGCATTTTTTTGTATCTGAGAAAACAAAAAAGCAACTTTCCTTAATATTCCGTTCTTTTATCTTACAAGAAATGCCTTCTTTGGATAACAGCTGATAGCAGCGGCATTTTCCAAGAAGTATTTATTAAAGATTTCATTAAAAAGAGTATAAGAATGGTTTTTTAAAAAAATGTAGGTATATATTTTATTGAACTAAATTCTAGGGTGTTAATTATTTCCATTGTAATGTGTAATTATGGCCCAGTGACATCTTCTCCGTGATCCTCAAGGGGAGGATCCAATATACAGTGGATTGAAAGGTCTTTCAGAAGGTGGACCTAAAACAATTCATCAAGTTTCAAAGAACTAAGATCAGGGGTGAAATCCAGCAGGTTCTGGAGAACCGGTAGCGGAAGTTTTGAGTAGTTCTAAGGACCGGCTGGTCCCAGAGTGGGTTGGGAATGGAGATTTTGCAATATCCTTCCCCTGCCACATCCACCAAGCCACACCCACAGAACCGGTATGGAAAAAAATTTCATTTCACCCCTGACTCAGATGTTCCTAGAAAGGTGAACTTAGCAGAACGTATCCAAAATAAAAAGCAGAAGAGATATTTCCTCTGCTGTTAGTAAAGCTTGCCCAATCTGCCATCCCTTCTCCCATCTCTTTCCTAGCCCCTCCCAAGTCTTTTTGATTTACTTCCATTTAGATATTGATATTTCCAATTAGAAATTGTGCAGGTTAAAAATAAAAAACCCAGGTGAGCTTCAATCTATCCTTTAACTTGCACTTTCATGAAAATCCTCTGGATGGATCCAGTTCCACAAAGCCTCCCATTTTCCGCAGTGTGACCCACCTTCCTGAGTGGAGAAGGTCCCCTCCGGACAAGGAACGCAGTCATAGCAGCAAACTGGCTCTCCTTCTCGAGCCCTCTTGACAAATCCAGGACGACAACTTTCCACACATTTGGACTGAGGCAGGGACTGAGCAGAAAAACAAGGAATGCCAAAGGAAATAGGTTAGGTCTCTCTGTCCATGGAAAATGGAGGTAGAAATGGAGGGAGACAAGTAGCCTCTGGTCTTCATTGAGGTGAATAGGAAACCTCTGACTACAGTACTTCTAAACAGATGCAGGAGGTAAAACTACTGGCAGGTTCTTCATTTAGTTCCTCCCTTTTTCTTTTGGAATTAAACATTACAATGAAATATTTTTCTACTTCCATTAGAATTCCATTAGATTTTTTAATGTAGAGTAAAACTGTGATGAAGAAAGAAAGCTCAGACCAGTAAGATCTTGAAAGGTTTCCATAAAACATGGCAAAGCCACTTAGGTCCCGTCTCTTGAAGAGCTTCCATGAGATGAGACCACCTGGCATGGGAGGCCAACCACCCTGGAGACTCCAGGCTTTGCCCCAGTAGTGAAATGTAAAATTTGTTCTTACCGGATATGTGGGCATAGCTTGGTGGGCGTAGCTTGAGGTAGTCATGTGACTGGGTGGGCTTGGCCAACTTTTTCTTTTTACTTTTTTAAAGCATTTTTTTTTTACTACCAGTTCGGTCGAATACGTAGTAAAAAAATGTTTTAAAAAGTAAAGAAAAAAGGTTCTGATGATCACAGCTTTGCTGCGCGATTGTTGGAACCTTTTTTTACCTTTTAAAAGTATTTTTTACTACCAGTTCGCCCGAACCAGTAGGTTTTATCACTACCGATTTGCCCAAACCAGAGCAAACTGGTAGCATTTCACCTCTGCTTTCCCCACTTGAAATGGGACCTCAAGCTTTGGAAAACAGAGAAATGACACCAAAATTTCTCTCACCTTATTGAGCAACTTTAGCCGTGAAAGAGCATCTTGGTCAATAGTAAGTCTCTGTCTTAGAGAATACGCCAGAATCTCTTCCATAACATCCTCCTTGGGGAGAACCAAGAAGCTCTCAATGGCCAGATCTGCTATTATCTCTCCATTTCGGTCCAAGTACAGTTTCCTCTCAGAAATATTCCAAAATTCATTCTTCTCCAGAAAGGGATGAAACTAGAATGGGAACATCCAGGAATTTGAAAAACAGAAAACTTTGTTTCTTATCTCACATTGAATCTTTCTTCTACAATTGTCTGATCTCCAAATATAGTTAAATAGGATAGAAATACGGCCATTATCTTCATAAGTGAATGAGAAAGTTTGAGAAAGATTTGTCAATCATATACTGACAAAGAATAGAGAAAATATAATTGACACAATTGGTGAATTATAGGGAACATTCTAGAACAGATGAAAATAAAATGAACAGAGGGGAAAAAAGATGATTCATAAACTCTTTGAAAACAAGAGGTTGATTCCCAGAAAGCATGGGTTGATCAAGAAGAAAGTTGTCAGGCTAATCTTCTCCCTGGTCATCCTGATGGAAAACACCTCCAGATGGAGAGTGGCTGGGTCTGGAGAATTTGATCGCTGAAGAGGGAGCCGGGTTTAGAGAGGGGAGAGGCACTACCGATCAGTGCTTAGTTCTTCATCAACTGATGGAAAAATACACATCAAATAGACCTGCATCATTCTACGCCTGCTTTATAGATCTCAAGGCAGCCTTTGATACGGTTCCCAGGACTAAACTATGGGAGAAGCTGGAAGCTGCCTCAATTGACCACAGGCTTCTTCATCTCTTACCTGCCCTACATACTAAGACATCCCTCAAGGTGAGGTGTGATATGCAGGGGTCCCTCTCGAAGTCAGTTAGAACTCAAAAGGGGGTTAAACGGGGGCATTTTGGCCCCCCTGCTTTTCAACTTTTAAATAACCGGCATGGTAAAATGGCTAAACAAACCAAATCACCCCCCCAAAAAAAATAGGTGACCGAAGCATCGCCCCCCTGCTCTATGCAGATGCCCCTGTGATCCTCTCCAGGGCACCAGAAGGCCTTAAAAGAGCCTTGCGAGCCCTTCTCCAGCACTGTAATTACAATCAACTGGGCATCAATGATGAGAAAACAAAGATCAAAAAGGCCAAAACTTGATTCATGTTATCTAAATGGCCACAAAATAGAGCAGGGAAGCCCCTTCAAATCCCTGGGGGTGGCCATTCAGGCCAAGGGTTCAAGAAACATGCAGCTGCCCTGGGCCAAAGATCAGCCAGCACCATTCTTCATTGTTTCCGCACAAAGGGAGGCTACTATGTCCCTGCTGCTATTAAGCTTTTTGTGCCCAAGTCGCTAGCACAGCTCCTTTATGGGACGTTGCTCGGACCGTCAGCTTCATGTTTTATATCATTAGAAGTAGTTCAGTCCAAATTCACCAGATCAATTCTCCAGGTGCCACGTTGTGTCTCAAATGCACTTCTGCGCCTGGAGACAGGATTGACAGAAGTCGAAGGAAGAATCCGTATAGCTGTTGTGGCCCAGCAGTGGCCAGTGGAGCTGGCAGCAGATTCAGTTGGGGAGGGACATGGGCCAGTCCTGGAGTCTGGGGGAGGCTCTGATGAGGGCTCTGTGGTAGTGCGTACACATTTGCGAACCGGTAGGGAAGGTAAGTGAATTTCACCCCTTGGATTCTCCCCTCTTCTCTGATCCTTCCCTAGGCAGCCTCTCTTCCTCTCATCCCAAAAGTCATTCTCACCCATCATTGCACTTCCTAAATTGATGATGGGAACTCTGGTGATATCACTGGATTTCAGTAACGGACTCACAAACAATTGTGTGATATGATTAGAAAACTGAGGGGCGGATGGTATGATAACTAAGTGGATAAAAACTGCCTTCAGAGTGATACTCAAATAATTTTTAATTTTTAATTTTTTCCTTAAGACACCTGAAGGTTATGTTTGTTTACTTGATTGGTTAGTCCATGGGCCAAATCAAAATGCAGAGTTCCAAACACAAATTATTACTAAAATCCGATTAAAACAATTTAAAATGGAATTTGAATAAAATACAATTTAAAATGAGATTGGAATAGAATACAATAATATATGGATAAATAAAATATGATAAAATTATATATCAGTATCACCCCTTCAGTCTACCCCAATCAGTCCAACAAATGCCGATCTCAACGGAGCCATTTTGCTCAAGTACTGAGCTGTATTAAATGTTGTTTTCAAATTCTGGCTGCAGATAAGGTGAGTCGTTTTGATATGGGATTCCCAATGGGTCCTTCCTTTGGTATATGGACCAAGGTACCTGCCTCTCACCCTCTTATGCAGGCAGCAATCAAATAGGATGTGAGCCAGGTCTTCTGCCTCTGCCACTCTGCAAATGCAGAGACCTCCATTATAAACTATAGAGTGGAATATCTATGTGGTTGAATATTAATCCCAAACTTCTGCTCCATACAAGAGCATAGGGGTAACCTTTATATACTTTAATTAATGGGCTAGGGATTGAAGATTAGGGATAACTTTTTGCTATTGGACATCAATTTTTCTATATTATCATTAATACGGTCAAGTTGATAAATCCCCTTCACGCAAGATTTGATCTAAAATGTAGATCCCAGAGTAAGCTAATTTGATGTCATTTAATTTAAAGAATATGAAGTTTTTCTACTTAGAAACCTTATTTGAAACTTCATTTAAAATTTTGATAAAATAACAATGGTTTTAAATCAAAGGTTATAATCAGAAGCAAGCAACAATTGTTGAATCCGATGGGTTGGATGGATGGACTGGAACTGAATTTGCTGCTGGCATCCCTGAAGGAGGAGTCTGGTTTGAAGGGAGGCTGCTTGGAGATGGCTGGAGAGGCCATGGACCCTGAAGACTCAAAGTGGACAGAACGGATGACTGAAGAAATGGATTCTTTCAAGAAGATTGAGGGAATGGACTTGTCATACTTAACTGGAAAACAAGTCTTAAGAGTTATCGTGTTTCAATTTACAGGAGGTCCTGTGACTTTGGGGAATGGAAAGCAGTTGTTGGGAAAGATCCTAATTAAAATTTTAAGGAAATGAATTATTATTAAGAATCAAACAAAGATATTGAATCATGAACAGATTCAGGATGGATCAGAGATAATAATTGTGGTGGTCTGTAGTAGATAAGAAGCCCCTGCAAATTGTCTGAGAGTTAAATATAATAGCAGATAACAGACAGTTTTGAAGTTTTGAAATTTAATTTTTTTGTTGGATTGCCTGTTAACTACATTTTTTATATACAGCAGACAGATGACAGGTCAAGTGGTTGCAAATATATCGGTAGAAGTTTATAATTGTGGGCCTATTTTGCAAGGGGGAGAAATATACATCTGTGAGTATTCAATTGGGGAACAATATATGCGTATGTGGTTTTATCTGTTTTTAATGCACAATTTTTTTAAAAAAATGTTTCATCTAATATTGTTTTGACATTGTAATAGTTTTATTTTTGGAAGTTTGTATTTTACTTTTTTGAATAAAATAAAATTTAATGAGAGGAATATCAAGTTTCCAGAAAAAATATTTATCATCAGCACACACAGAAGGGTGCATATGTAAAAAGCAGTAGAAAAATATCTGATTTTAGCAACTAGGACTTGACTAACAACAGAGTCTCATATAAGAACACGAATGATGGACTGGAAGAAAGATGAGGGATACCAAATTTGATAGGCATGTTTGTGGAAATGATCTCAAAATCGTAGTTAACTGGGAACAGAATCTGAGTCAGCAGGGAGATGTTCGTGGAAAGAAGGCAAATGCAACCATAAGAATCTCAGGAAGTGAATGTTCTGGTTTGGGGAGACCCCAACTCAAGGACCAGGTCCCCTTGCAGGCACCAAGCTTGGGGGAGAATTTGCACAAAATCTATGTGTGAACTTCAGGGAAGGAGAAATAAGCCAAGGAAGAGATCAAAGGAGCTGCTCTTAGCCTTGAGGAAAGAGAACAAGGAGAAGAGCTGAAGATCAGGAGGAGTCTGGGAGCCCCTTTTCCAACTGACACAATCTCTCGGTTGGAGAAGGGAGGATGCAGCCCTCTTCCAACCACTGACACAGGTTACACACGAGTGTAAGATCTGCTCACTATTATTCCAGAGTGTCAGTCATGCAAATATGCATTCAGTTACAAAAGACGAGAATTTAGCTGAATGAGAGAGAAAAATATGATAAAAATTTGAGCTGTTTTAGAGCTGAGCCAGTAAAGCAGAGAAGTTTGGTCTCCTCTTCATGGATTGTCTGAATGCAAAGACTGAGCAGCCATCAGTCAGAGAAGCTTTAACTGGGATTCCTGCAGAGAGGAGGGGTTGGGCTAGATGGTCTCAGTGTCCCCTTCAAATTTATAAAGGTTGTCATGCCACAACATGTATCTATTGTGCTATTGTTGCTGTAGCCCCACCTAGTGGCCGGGGGCAGATAAGCCTAACTGTATGGTCTGAAGCCAGACTCCCTTTTCTCTCAGCCTTTGGAGGAGACGGAAGCAGCCGGTTTGACCGAGACACATGGTCATCCGGAGGCCTCCGTCCCTCACACGGAGCATCGCTGGAGAGGTTCCAGCTGCTTCTTTGTTGGCTGTTAGTTAATGCTGCCTATCTCCTATTTATATTTGATTCTCACTCTTTGCATTTCCTCAGTTTCTCCGTGCCCTTTTCTCCCAATGAAACACCCACATCCACCCCAGGCTCCCTTTCACTGGAGGAGAAGAGGGGGGTTTAGCTGCCTGTTGAGCTGCACACAGACCCACCTGCAGTGGGGACGGAACAAAGGGGAAATTCCACCATTCTCATCACATACCCATATATACGAGAAAATATTTTTTTTAAAATACAGCATTTTCAAATGAGCAGTGTGTAGTATAAAAATGCCATGGTATCTACTCTTTGGAACCATTATTCCCTGAGCAATTGAATTGGACAGATCTGTTGAGATGGTTCCCCTCCTTCTCCTCTGGATTCCTCCTCCAAAGGATCTAAGATCAATGGATCCATATAGGGACCCCCATACCTGCCACGGCTGCAGCCTTGGAGACCCCAAACTCTTTTCTCCCTCCTTCCTTCTCCTCCTGGATCTGGAGGAATAAGCGGAATTCAAGGCCTGGGCCAGAGTCTGAATGATACTGTAAAAGAGATAGTTATTTGGGATCGTGATCCTGTTCTCTTTCTTCTGGGTCTCCAGTGGGGCTTTCTGGGTGCATCTTCTGCGGCCTTTGACAGAAAAGACATTCTTTGAAAGAGAACAGAGAAAATAAGGATCTGGAAACTTTTCTTCCACAAAGAAATGGGGTTCAAAGGCATCATCCATTGGCCTTTCTTTTGTCAGATACCCAAAGTTCCAAATACTATGGATGTATTTGAGAAGTCTACGCTTGTTCATTGGATACAGTATAAAATTTGTGAGGATCCAGACTTTCCCTTCAATGGGTCCTGGCAGACGCATAAATGTTAAATGGAAAGGAAGGATTCTCTCCCAAAGGGAAACATTTTCTATGAAGTGAATAAAGACGTTGACTTGTCTCCACTTAGAGAGGGAATCCCTGAGGGATGCTCTTGTGTGTCCAGTTGTTGAGAACAGTTGTGATATAACAACACAAATTCCACTCCTGACAAGCATAGGAATAAAAATCCTCATGAAATTCTCTCCATTTTCTGTGTCTGAAGCAAAGAGGCCAATCAGGGTCCATCTGAAATGGAGGAGCAGTTGGACAATTGCTGGGTAGTGGAATCCTTCTTTGGGGAGAATATGGTGGAAAAAGGGGAATTGACTTTTATCACTCAGAGCCTCTGAAACAATATCATGACTGGTCTGAAAAAGCAATAAAGAAAGCTGTGTTATATTTGGGGTCAGATCAAGTCCAAAATATAAGCTTTTAATAAATCCAACCTGGTTCTCATAAATGTATTAGAATAGTTTGTTAATCAGACATTATTTAAAATATTAAAGACAGAATATTAACAAAATTGTATCATAATAATGGAAAATAATAAGCAAATTAAAAAACAATAAAAATGTAAATCATACTCGCTGTTTACGAGTGATGGCGTGCTCCGGCCCCCAAATCTCCACCCGTTTTCCAGGTTGCACAGACCCTCAGGGCCCGGGCCTTCGGCTGATGCTGTGCAATGCCAGGTCCGTAGTAAATAAAGCCCCCCTCATTTGTGATCTTATTCAGGAGGGGGGTGCGGACCTGGCAGGTGTTACGGAGACCTGGTTGGGCCATGAGGGGGGGTTCCCCTCATTGAAATGTGCCCTCCAGGTTTCCTTGCCTTCCATCAGCCGAGGTCACAGGGGAGGGGCGGGGGGGGTAGCGGTTATCATTAAGGAAGGTCTGAAACCGAGGGAGGCCACTGTCCCTCAGATGACCGGCTGTGAATCCCTCCTCGTGAAATGGGGCCACGGGGTTCAGATGGGTTTGCTGATCACGTACCTGGCTCCCTGCCACGTGGCAGCAGCCCTGCCCGAGCTACTCAACGTCATCGCCGCGGTGGCGGTTGATACCCCCAGGCTTATGGTCATGGGGGATTTCAACCTACCGTCCGTGGGCGAGGCCTCTGAGGTGGCTCGGGAGTTCATGGCTTCCATGACAGCTATGGACCTGACCCAGTTAATTCATGGCCCTACTCACACGGGGGGAAACACGCTGGATCTGGTTTTTGTCTCTGGACAGTGGTTGAGTGATCTCGAGATAGGGGATATAGTCACCGAGCCCTTGTCATGGTCTGATCACTCTCTCCTTCATCTCAACCTTCGAACCGCTACACCCCGCCGCAGGGAGGCGGAGCCGGTAAGATGGTTCCGCCCCAGGCGCCTGATGGAACCTGACAGATTCCAGACGGAGCTTGGGCCATTCCCTGAGGCTCTGGCACACGCCCCGACTGGAGACCTAGTGGCCGCCTGGGATAGGGCGGCCGCTGGAGCTCTGGACCGGGTCGTGCCTTTGCGGCCTCTGACCCGGCGCCGATCTCATTTAGCTCCTTGGTTTACCGAGGAGCTGAGGGAGTTGAAGCGCCGGAAAAGATGCCTAGAGAGTAGTTGGAGGGCCAGCCGTTCTGAATCTGACCGGACACTGGTAAGATCTCATATTAGGAATTACCTAATGGCGATAAAAGCAGCGAAATGTAGCTATTTTGCTGCTCTTATTGCGTCATCAGATAATCGCCCGGCCACCCTGTTTAGGGTGACCTGCTCCCTGCTCCACCAGGAAGCACGGGAGGACCCCTTGGAGGGTAGAGCCGAGGATTTTGTTCAATATCTGTATGACAAAATCACTCAGATTCGGGAAGATCTGGACTCCGACTGGGTAGTCTCAGGGGGAGGGACTGGGGCAGGTCTTGAGAATGTTATCTGGGATGAGTTTGATCCTGTGACCCCTGAGGACATGGACAGGATTCTGGGTAGACTGAACGCGACCACTTGTTTATTGGACCCGTGTCCCTCCTGGTTAGTGCTGGCTTCTCGGGAGGTGACACGAGGCTGGTTCCAGGGGATTATAAATGCTTCGTTGGGTGAGGGTGTCTTTCCTGCCACCTTGAAAGAGGCGGTGGTGAGGCCTCTCCTCAAGAAGCCATCCCTGGACCCGGCAATGTTGGTAAATTATCGTCCGGTCTCCAACCTTCATTTTGTGGTGAAGGTTGTTGAGAGTGTGGTCGCGAAACAGCTCCCCCAGCACCTGGATGAAATGACGTATCTGGATCCGTTCCAGTCGGGCTTCAGGCCCGGGTACAGCACGGAAACGGCATTGGTCGCGTTGGTTGATGATCTCTGGAGGTCTCGGGACAGGGGTTGCTCCTCTGTCCTGGTCCTGTTAGATCTCTCAGCGGCTTTTGATACCATCGACCATGGTATCATGCTGCACCGGTTGGAAGAGTTAGGGGTGGGAGGCACTATGTTGTGGTGGTTCTCCTCCTTTCTCTCTGACTGGTCGCAGTCTGTGTTGACAGGGGGGCAGAGGTCGACCCCGAGGCCCCTCATATGTGGGGTGCCGCAAGGGTCGGTCCTCTTGCCTCTCCTGTTCAACATTTATGTGAAGCCGCTGGGTGAGATCATCCGTGGTTTCGGGGTGGAGTACCATCAGTACGCTGACGACACCCAGCTGTACATCTCCACCCCGGATCACCCCAACGATACCCTTGAAGTGATGTCCCAGTGCCTGGAGGCCGTACGGATCTGGATGGGGAGGAACAGGCTCAGGCTCAACCCATCCAAGACTGAGTGGCTGTGGTTTCCAACATCCCGATATAGTCAGTTGATGCAATCTCTGACTATTGGGGGCGAATCACTGGCCCCCACGGAGAGGGCTTGCAACTTGGGCGTCCTCCTGGATTCACGGCTGTCTTTAGAAGAGCACTTGATGGCCGTGACCAGGAGGATTTTTTATCAGGTTCGCCTGATTCACCAGTTGCGTCCCTTTCTGGATCGGGACTCGTTATGCACGGTCACTCATGCCCTCGTCACCTCCCGCCTGGACTATTGTAATGCTCTCTACATGGGGCTCCCCTTGAGGAGCACCCGGAGGCTCCAACTGGCGCAGAGTGCGGCCGCGCGGGTGGTAATGGGAGCGTCATGGCGCTCCCTTGTGACACCTCTCCTGCGCGAGCTGCACTGGCTCCCGGTGGTCTTCCGGGTGCGCTTCAAGGTTTTGGTTACCACCTTTAAAGCGCTCCATGGCTTAGGACCTGGTTATCTACGGGACCGCCTACTACCACCAATAGCCTCCCACCGGCCAGTACGCTCTCATAGAGAGGGACTCCTCCGGGTACCGTCAGCCAAACAATGTCGGCTGGCGACCCCTAGGGGGAGAGCCTTCTCTGTGGGGGCACCTACCGTCTGGAATGAGCTCCCCACAGAGATACGGAGGATCCCGGATCTGCGCACCTTCTGCCGCGCTGTGAAGACTCTTTTATTCCATCAAGCAGGCTTGGCCTAATCTCCTCCCTCTTTTAATATATAAATTTTAATCTGTTCTTAAATTATTGGGGTGTTTTAATTTGATGGGCCAAAATGATTTTTTTTTTAAAATTTGATTTATATGCCGCCCTTCTCCGAAGACTCAGGGCGGCTTACAATGTGCTCAGCAATGTGCTCAGATTTAATTTGATTTTAACTGTTTTTTTAAATTTTTGTATTTATGTATTTTATTGCTTGGCTGTTCACCGCCCTAAGTCCTTCGGGAGTAGGGCGGTATACAAATCAGAAATAATATATATATATATATATATATATATATATATATATATATATATATATATATATATATATATATATATATATATATTACTGTATCATCCCTACAATTTACCACAATTAGATTAACACGTGCAAATGCCAACTGGAGTATTCTATTCCAATAAAGGGCCTATTATAATTTTCGAGGATTACTGCATCTTTTTTTGCTTCTCTATCCCAGATTCTTTCTGGAGGAAATTTTTTAACTTCTTTCTCCAGTTATACGAGAAACAGGCAGACCTCAAAGCCTAATAAGATTTGTCAGGTGCATAATCCAAGTTTGGTCTTTCATTGAAGTTTTGTCTGTTCCAACAGCCACAATTTTTAGAGTCTGTCAGTTTCCATAGATTACATTTTATGCCAATGCCCATATTTTCTGAATTTAGAGAAAGCAGAAATTGTGGAAATTCCCAAATCAGCTCTGAGGGCAGCAGCTGGAGTCCTTTTACCCACCCCAAGATACTCCTCAGAGGCTGAGATTGGGTTGGTTCTGCTGGTGGTTTCTCTCTGGAGCCCCAAACATCAGATTGATGTAAGAACATGGGGGGAAACTGGGCCTCCTATACTTTAATCATTGGGGCTGAGGAAGCTGGAGAGCTGTGAGGTTTTCATTTAAGCATCACTTTCACTCCTGCCCTTTCTCTAACTGAGCTCCTTGGATGATGAGGGAGCCAAGATTCAGGCTCAGAGAAAACAACCCCAGGTAAGGAAAGGTGTTACTTGCTCTAATGACTGACCATCTATGGCTATGATGTCATTTCACAAAGACCATAACTTGCTTTATAAATTATCACATAATTATTAAGACAAAACAATCCAAGTCTATACAATCCAATGTGTAAATAGGATAATATCACATTATCTGTATAAATCAGTGTATTCCAATAGGAATTTAGCAGGCTAAACATGTGTACCTATAACAGAATTTATAACAAAATAAAAGGGTTGGAAGGGACCTTGGAGGTCCTCTAGTCCAACCCCCTGTTCAAGCAGTAAACCAGGCTTAATAGCAGTAACTGTGAGAGGGATCCTGGAGTCTTAGAGGACAACCAATTTAATATGAGTCAAGAGTGTGCAGCGGCAGCCAAAAAAGCCAATGCAATCCTAAATTGCATTAACAGAGGGATACAATCAAGATCAAGAGAGGTACTAATACCACCCTATAAAGCCTTAGTAAGACCTAGAATCCTGCATCCAGTTTTGGTCACCACACTATAAAAAAGATGTTGAGACTCTAGAAAAAGTGCAGAGAAGAGCAACCAAGAGGATTAGGGGACTGGAGGCTAAAACATACAATGAACAGTTGCAGGAACTGGGCATGGCTGGTTTAGTGAAGAGAAGGACGAGGGAAGACATGATAGCAGTCTTCCAATATTTGATGGGCTGCCACAGAGAGGAGGGGGTCAAGCTATTTTCCAAAGCACCCAAAGGCTGGACAAAGGCCGGACAAGGAAGAATAGATGGAAACTGAACAAGGAGAGATTCAACCTGGAAATAAAGAGATAAAGTTGCCTTCAGAAGTTGTGGGAGCTTCATCACTGGAAGCTTTCAAGAAGAGACTGGACCGTCATCTGTCAGAAATGGTGTAGGGTCTGCTTGGACTAGATGACCTACAAGGTCCCTTCCAACTCTGTTAATCTGTATCTATCTATGCTATTCCAGACAAGTGGCTGTCCAGTCTCTTCTTAAAAGCCTCCAGTGATGGACCACCCACAATTTCTGAAGGGGAGACGTTGCATTCCTCACCATTAGGAAATTTCTCCTTAGTTCTAGGTTGTTTCTCTCCTTGATTAGTTTCCCTCCATTGTTTCTTGTCTTGCCTTCTAGTACTTTGGAAAACAGGTGGACCTCCTCTTCTCTGTGGCAGCCCCCCCCCAACCCAAATATTGGTACATTGCTATGATGTCACCCTTAGTCCTTCTCACTAGGCTAGACATACTGAATTCCTGCAACTGTTCCTCAAAAGTTTTAGTCTCCAGGCCCTTAATCATCTTTTCTGCACTCTTTCCAGAGTCTCTACATCTTTTTTATAATATGGAGACTAAAACTGGATGCACTATTCCAAGTGTGCTCTTGCCAAGGCATTATAAAGAGCCTTGGTAGTACAGTGGTTTAAGGCACCCTGTTATTAAGCTGGTTATTAAGACCAGCTGCCTGCAATTACTGCAGGGTTCGAATCTCGCCAAGACTCAGCCTTCCATCCTTTCTAAGGTAGGTAAATTGAGGACCCAGTTGTAGGGGCAATAAGCTGACTTTGTATAAATATACAAAAGGATGAAGACTATTGCTGAGCACATTGTAAGCCGCCCTGAGTCTTCGGAGAAGGGCGGCATATAAATCAAATTAAAAAAAAAAAATTATAAATCGGTACCAATACTTCATGTGATCTTGATTTTATCCCTTTGTTAATGCAACCTAGAATTGGCTTTTTTGGCTGCCGCCACACATTGCTGGCTCATATTTAAGTGATTGTCCACTAGGACTCCAAGATCCCTCTCATAGTTACTGCTATGGAGCAAGGTTTCACCTCATCAAGGTGAATTTACAATGAATTACAATTTGTTAGATAGGCCCAGAATTCAAGTCTATCTAGATCCATCTGGATCTTCAGCCTCTCTTCTGGGGTGTTGGCTATTCCTGCCACTTTAGTGTTGTCTTCAAATGTGATGATTTCCCCATTTCTCCCCTCATCCAAATCATTCATGAAGATGTTGAAGAGAACTGGGCCTAAAATGGAGCCTTGGGGTCCCCCACTGCTTGTTTCCCTCCATGCAGACGTAGTTCCATTGAGGACCACAGGCTGAGCCCATCTGGGGGTGATGCTGTCTACCCCACATATTTTCAGCTTCCCGAGAAATTGGTTGTGGTTAACTTTGTCAAAGCCTTTCTGAAATCCAAGTACTGTATACTACATGCACTGCATTTCATTGGTCCACTAATTTAGTCATTTTTGTCAAAGAATGAAATAACATTTATTTATGACCTGTTTTTTGATCCTGCATTAGTCCTAGTATGTCATTCATATCTATACTGAATAACAAGGGTTCAAATGTGCATCTTTCCCTTCCCCCTTGGTAAGCATAGATCCTTCTTCTCCTGGCTCCATTGAGCCCAAACCTCCTTCTCAAACAAGGGCTTGGATCAGGGCCAACAGTCTGAGCTCCATTTTGAGGGCAAAACATTTTCTCCATCATATTTCTCTGTTTATTGAGTCAAATGCTGCACTAACATCTAGAAAGCAGCAAACCTTGTTTTACCTCACTGATATAGATTAGATATTTCAAGACAAATTTGTTGCCAATATTAGATTATTAATTTATCCATTATTTCTTATAAAATCTTGATAGCTTTTCACTCTATCTAAAACCTTCTGCAAGGAATGAATTTTTCTCAAGTTTAACTAAGAGGATCATGGCATAAATTTTAGCCACAATATCTGCTAGTCTATTTGGTCTATAATTGCTAGAGTCCTTTTCATTCTACTTTTTAGATAGGTAAAATGCTACTATTGCCAACTTCAATCTGTCTGGATAGGGCAGGCATCATTTATGTGTGAAAATGAAGATGCCAATAGAGGCCCCAACAACCAGGGATATTTTCTGATCAGTTAAATAGTTGGTAGAATGTCTTTTGCAGGGAATGTATTGCTTGCAGTTCAGGCCTTTTCTGATTAATCTCAAAATGAACATAATGGGGTAAAATATTGAAGTTTTTGCTAATATGGAGAAAAGCAGCTCTTTGATTCCATGGAGAAGACATGATTGAATCTATTGCTCACCCACCACCACCCACCCCTCACTTTACTAGAAGGAGAAACACACACACAAACCTGTGGGACTTTGTAGGTGCCTCCTAATGTTGACATCTGGATGGAGATCTTCCTCTTGGCTCCATCAAGAAGAACCAGGAGGTTCTCCTTCCTTCCACAGCTGTAGTTGGGGACATTGGCTTCTCCAGTGGAGAGCATGTCCAGCAAGGCATCTGAAGTGTGGAAAGTGCTCAAATAGTTGTTATGGATGTTGTAGCCAAGTGTGAGATTGTGCAAGAGTTGGGAATTCTTGCTGGCCAGTTGAATGTTGAAAATGAATATTAATCCAAATACAGAATTATAAGATTTCCTATTGTAAAAAAAAATTATAATCAACAGCAACAACAAATACTTTTTTTAATATATAATCATCCACAAGCCTACTGAGTCTTAGGCCAACATTGATCCCAAACCAATGATCAGTTACAAAAATATGGAAACGGGCTGAAATACAGCAACTACAACTGGTTCCACCACTACGTTGAATAAAATTCATTATTCAAGTGATAAATTAAGGATTGAACTGAAAGAGGAAAATAATCTGCAGCCCTTTCAACTTTTTTTCAGACCCATTTTTCACAAAGTCTTTTGAGTCTTTTTCACAAAACCAAAGAGAGAAGCCATGGAAATCAAAACCATTCAGGAAATTAGACATATTCCCCAATATAAGAATAAATGAATTAAAAAGAAAAGAAGAGTGTTAAAATGGAGGGACTGCAACTCCATTACTCTAAATGACTTACGAATCATGGAAAACAAACGGAAGAGAAGGAGCCATGTTGAAAAGAAACTTTGCATGCAATCTTTCCTTTCCACTGATGACTATACTGATTAGATGGTCTCCTGGTCTATAGCAGCTCCATGGTTTTCCATCCTGGTTCTCCAAACTCAGCAGACATTTCATTCTCAGCTTCCCAGAGACTGGATGGGACAAAAGCAGCATCAGAGGCAGAAGCATGAGGTTCATCATTCATGGTGTGAATTAATCAATATCCTTCCCGTTTCTAAAGAAGAATTGGAAGAATTCAAAGGACTCTCACAAGGTGGAATATCCAGTTGCTTTCCTTCTACAAACACAGAGAAACACTCAGCTTCATCTGGAAAGGAGAGAGACATACATTCAAAAGCACAGACCCTGCCTGTCCCAAACCTCCATATTTCTCTGCCCAAAGTCTCCCCTGAAGGATTCGACCAAAGAGCAGAGCTGAAACTTTTATCATAATTCTCCCTCTCAGGAGAAATCCCTGGATAATTCAGCTAGTTCTTGCAGTCAGAGATTGTTGGGCATTTCTCTGGAGGGAAATGAAAGGGAAATAATCCCCATGTGATTCAAAATAACAGGAGCAGAGATGGAATTAAATCCGTCATCTAGAATTGAGAGTTTTGGGCACTCCAAGCAGTGAATACATGGCACCTGTGGCTGAAATAACAAATAAATCTGATATTTGTTTGTATAGTGATGAAAGACAAAACTCCAGGGGCCAGTTAATGCCAGAGGTTGACACAGATCTGAAATAGCTGCCAGCTGAGTTGGAGCCAAATTTTACTTTATTTTGAAAGCTAATGCTCAAGGGCAACACACAAAGGGCTGATGCAATAGTGTAGCCAGTCTCTAAGAGCAAAATCAACTTTAGTGAAAAACTAGTTTTTAGAACTTTGCAGAGTTAAAAAAAAATCACAGGAAGGGGGAGAAGGGGGGGAAGGGGGGAGAAAGAGAGGGAGAGAGAGAAGTTAGAGAAAGCCAAGTGAAAAGAGATGGAGAAATCAAGGCTGCCTCTCTCCCCATGTGGGGTGGGGAGGAAGGGAAGAAAGGAGGGAAGGGGAGGGAACTCAGAACCCTCATGTTGCACATGGAAAGCTGATCTGCAAAATCCAACTTCCATCTTTTGAGTCTTGGGAAGGGGGAAACCATATCCCATGTTGCTCAGCCACCTCTTTCCACGCACGGGGCACTCAGGGGGGAAAGCAATGCCCAGACCCACGGAGAAAGCCCAGGATGGCCAGGAAGGAGGAGGGGATCTGGGGCATTCCTGGGAAGAGACTAACATGGTTTATGGGTCCCAGGGTTGAATGTTGGGAGGACACAGCCCCCGGGGTTTCTCCAGCCTCGCTCGGGCCCGAGGCTCCTGTGGGGGAGAAGCCATGCAGGGCTGGGTCTTCCAAGGGGAATCTGGGGTTGCCCGGGAGGAAAAGGCAGCCGACCTCACCTTGGAGGGGACCCTCCGTGACTCTGAGGAAGACCCTCCAGAGCCCCCAGCTGAGGAGAGCCTCTTCATTGCAGCCTTTTCTGGGGAAGGGGCTTAAGCCCCCCTCCCTCTGCCATTCTGGGAGCTTTTGCCTCTTTCTCATCCCCCCCAAAGCTTTGAATTTTGCCTTTTATTTGAAATCCCCCTCCCCCTTTGGCTTGGCTTCTTCAGCTTCTTCTCTATCAGGCTGAGGGCAAGGAAGCTCCCAGGCAACCGTCTCTTTCCCCCATTTGATTGGCTACAGGGTTGTCATGACGAAGGGGGCAGGCCAGGAATAGAAGCAGCCAGTAGAGAGAAAGAGAGGCGGGACTTTTGCCTTGCGAAATCTGCTTTCTTTTACAAAACTATTTATATTATTATGGAAAGGTAAAAAGTTGAGATTCGATTTTAATGCTTTATTTTACTGCAATGGAGGAAGTCTGAAGTCAGCGCTTTTTTTTCTTTTCTCCCTCCCCCCCACTTCTCTTTCCCCTCCCCCCATTTCTTCCTCTTTGTTTTTTTATTTTTTTATTTTTGTATTTTATTCTATAATCTAATAAAATGTTTTTTTTTTTTAAAAAAAAAAAAGAACTGGAGGATTTGAATGTGAAATCTGCTTTCTTCTTTTCAGATGAAGCCCAGAATCAGAAGGAGGGAAGGGTCAGAGAAAATGAAGGAATATTTAAAAATATATTTTAAAAAACAAAGGAAAACTTGGACTTTGACAGAAGAAAAATAAAAAGCAAACACCAAAAAGAGAAATTATCAAACTCTGTAGAAAAAGTTCTTTAGCTCTGTAGAGTGTGATCCATGAGATATACAGCAATTAAAGGAAAGAATGATAAAAGTCAGCCTTAAGCAAATCTATTGGAGACGCAGAGCAGAAAGATTGGATGATGAAGTGAAATTGGACGTTTAAAAAAATAGTGTCATCAAACAGCTTATAGAGAATAGCTAAAATAGTTATAATGTTAACATTACTTTCTGCACAGGTTGAAAGGATGTAGAATTTAGAATTTTTCTTTATTTTGATAACAAAATGTGTAAGCTTTCCTATTTCTGAAATAAAAATCAAACCCCAGCCATTGAAGAGACAAAAAACCCCAAATCAAGTTTCTAGTTTGTGAGTATGGAGTCTGGGTCAATCTGTTCTTTGGTGGTATATATATAGAATTTCCAAACTGCCAATCTTTAAGGAAATCTTTTCTTTAATTGAGCACAGCCACCGGATCATGACTCGATGCGGACAAGACTGACCTTTTGCTCTCCAATCCCTCCCTTTCCGATCCCCAAATATCTGCTTCTCATTGGCTATCTTCCAAGTCATTCTTCAGACTCCTTGTCTCGTCATTTCCCAGGAATGTCTCCCCCCCCTTCATTTCCACGACATCAAAGGGATTTAGCAGGCAGAAGTTCAGAGCTTATCTCTCTCTCTCTGCTCTCTATGCCAGCGAAACACTGACATCTGGCCCCTCTCCCTTCACTCTCCCAGCGGGGCCTGCGTGAGATAAACAACAAGTTTAGTACCTCACCCCCTCTGAGGGGGTACCCCACCCCCTCCCGGCTTGTCCGGGTGATCTGCATGGAATTTAGCTATGAGGCGGTCAGCTTGGATGTTTGTGCTCTTCACCCAGGAAGCTTCTGACAAGGGGTAGCCCTTCCACTTAATTAAGTACTGGAGGCGCCCTCTGTGCCACCTTGAATCGAGAACTCGCTGTACTTCATAGTGGGTCTGGCCTCCAACAATTAAGGGCCCTGGGGGATCCCGTGGCACCGGCCTTAAAGTTGACCCTACTACAGGCTTCAGGAGGCTACTGTGAAAAACGGGGTGTATCCTCCCTAGTAACCAGGGCAACTGCAATTGTACTGTAACCGGGTTGATTACTTTTACTATTGGAAATGGCCCTATGAATTTCGGCCCCAGTTTTTTTGGTTGGGAGTCTGAGTCTCAAGTACTTGGTGGAGAGGTAGATCTTTTCCCCCACTTGGAACAGTCTCTGGAGGGCTCGGTGCTTATCTGCTTGTGTCTTATAAGACCCGTGCTGCCTTGTCTAACACCCTCTTGACGTTCTCCCAGGTTTCTCTTAGCATTGCCATCCATTCGGTCAAGGTAACTGAGGAAGGAGGCTCCCTCGGGTACTCTGGCATGGGGACGAAATCGATGCTGCTCACTATCTTAAATGGGGTTAGTCCTGTACTACTGTGGACGATGTCAGCGTTTCGCTGGCATAGAGAGCAGAGAGAGAGAGAGAGAGAGAGATAAGCTCTGAACTTCTGCCTGCTAAATCCCTTTGATGTCCGGTTGTCGTGGAAATGAAGGGGGGGAGACATTCCTGGGAAATGACGAGACAAGGAGTCTGAAGAATGACTTGGAAGATAGCCAATGAGAAGCAGATATTTGGGGATCGGAAAGGGAGGGATTGGGGGGCAAAAGGTCAGTCTTGTCCATCTGTCAGACTTCGATGCTATCTCAAAATAAATGAATTTCCAAACTGCCAATCTTTAAGGAAATCTTTTATTTAATTGAGCACAGCCACCGGATCATGACTCGATGCGGACAAGGCTGACCTTTTGTCCCCCAATCCCTCCCTTTCCGATCCCCAAATATCTGCTTCTAATTGGCTATCTTCCAAGTCATTCTTCAGACTCCTTGTCTTGAAGTTCAAAGTTTATCTTTCTCTCTCTCTCTCTCTCTGCTCTCTATGCCAGCGAAACGCTGACATCTGAGATGGGAGAGGGTGAAGGGGAAGCTCTTCGAGGCCAGGAGACCATCTCACGGGGAGAATCCTCAGTTGAACAAGAAGATGGCATAGAACAAGGACTTCCAACCAGGCTCCTCCTTGTCAGTTTCATTCCTAAATCATTCCCTGTGCTGGAGTTTCCTTTCCTCTCTTTGCATTCCTCACACTTTCCTTCTTTCCTTTTTATTTCACTTCCTCCTGTATTAATGGACCTGTCTAATTTCCTGAATGGTCTGGATTTCCAAAGCTTCTCTTCGTCTTATTTTGTGGAAGTTGCTGGAATCCAAAGATGGGACGGAATACAAACCTTAACAACTCCAGATTATTTCCCTCTCTCCATCCAAACTTGAGTTCATCACTTGAATGCTAACTTTTGTTTAAAGTAATGATTGAAACGGTTGTAGTGGCCCCTGCACAGCCCAGTCCCATATTTTTGTAGCTGCTGATTGATACACAATTCCTGATCCCTATAGAAACAAATGAGGTTTTTTTTAGAATTGGTAAATGTTTCTCACATTAAAAAAATCTTCTTCCTTTTATGATAGTTCTATTTTAAGGATTGAATTATTTTGAATTCCCTTTAATGGCCAGAGAAAAATTAGTCCTTCTACAAATAATGGTTTGTTTGTGACTCTGAACTCTGGTGGAGAACTATCTCCATCCCACCTTCTCAACACTCATTCAATGTCAAGGTGATGAGTAACTACCATTTGCCTCTGGTTTTGGATCAGGGTTGGCTTGAGACTCAGTCGGCTGGTGGAGACAAAGAGGATTAAATTGAAGAAAAAGGATTTTCTTGCTTCTATTCATGATGATATAAGAATGACATGAGCATTTTGTGTAAAAGAGTTTCTCTATTAGTGACTTTAATATACTTTGGTGTATTTTTGCCATTCAATTGGTGGGTAAGGATCCCCAGCTCCTGCACAATCTCACACTTGGCCACAACCTCCCTGACAACTAAGAGAATCCACTTGGCCCTTCAGAGGCCTTGCTGGAGGTGCTCTCTACTGGAGGAGCCCCTGTTCCCAGTGAAGGTTGTGGGAGGAAGGACCACTCCCTTTGGCTCCTCTGGATGCAGCTGACAGGATGGACATCTCCATCCAGATGTCCACATTAGTGGGAACCTACAAAGCCCCACAGGTCCCTGTGTGTGTTTCTTTCTTTGGCAGACTGAGTGGGGAGTGATAGATCCAACCGTATCTTCTCCATGGAATCCAAGAGCTGCTTTTCACTGGTGTAGATGTCCTGGCTGGGGAGGGGGGTCCAGAGTGGGGAGGGGGAAGGGTCAAAACAGGCCTGTCCTTCCATGACAACAATCCCATTGCTTTGGGGTCTTTCTTCTGCTGCAGACTTGTCAAGTGGTCAGACGAGAGTGCAGACAGGAACCACTGTTGGACAGTCTGGTCATTCAAGACTTTCCAGGACTAATGAAGGATCCTGAAGGAATCAGGTCCAAAGAGCAATTCAATTCAATTCAATTCAATTCAACTCAACATTTATTACGGTCACATGCCAAAAGCATTAAAGAGAACAAGAAAAATTAAAACACTGACAGTTTATGCCCCCAAGAATTAACAACTAAAAAACCCACAAATCTCTTAGTATTAAAATCAACACTGAGGCATATTAAAAAGCAGGAACCAATAGCAGAATTGAAGGAATTAAAAAAAGATCTTGAAGGGTATTCCAAATCCAGATCTCTATTTACATTACAAAATAAATTTCAAAGGATCAAATCGACTTTACAAAAGCATTTCCTCTTCAGTCCTTCAGTTCTTTCTTCTTTGCACCTTCTTACAAGTTATCCAGCAGCAGAAAAATGAGGGAGGGTCTCCTAGGGCCTACAATTAAACCCTCTGGAAGTGGGGTCCATGATCCTGTACAGAACCTCCAAAAGTCATGGAAAAAATAGGGTGCACTTTTTGCCTGGTTCTCAGAGGCTTTTTGGTGTTGCCAGGATGTGGTGGAGACAGAGAATGGGTCCCGGAGGGGGAGGGGAGGAGGAAGAGGAATAGGAGGAGGAGCTACTTGAAGGTCTTAGAGCTCCTTGGAGGCTGCCTCAGATCTCTTTTGATCCTGCGAGATCTCCTCCCGGGTCTTACTGGGATTCCTGCCGTTCTCTCTCTCCCAGGAAACGCTCCCTCCATTGTTTCTCTCTGGAAGAAGGAGACGTGGAGAGGTCAATGCGGAGAAGCAGCCAAAGATTCTTACTTACTAGCTTAGCCACAACAACAACTGCTTGCGGGGAAGGTCATATTTTCGGGGAAACACGGTATTTCTTACCTCTCCAGTTGTTCCCGCAGCTCTTCGTTCTCCCTGAGGAGCTCCTGCTTCGCTCCAGCTTCTGTCAGAACCCTGCAGTGGAGATGGAGGTTTCGGAGTTCCAACATCTGGATTCTGTAAAATAGGAAGACAGGAGGGAAATGAGCCCCCTCAGGTCTTCACCTGAATCATCAAACCCTTTTAAAATGAAAACTAACTAAAACGCCTGGCACTTCCTTTGTTTTACCCAGCCTTACTTTTTAATTACTTGAGTTTTGCCATAAAGGAATCTTCAGATCTTAAAACCTTTTCCCCCCTTTTTTGGCTTTCATACCAGAAAATTCAAAACAATTTCCAAACTTTCTAATGGGGACAGAAGGGGGAGAAGACTGAACTGGTGAGAGCCGAGGGGGAGCCGAGAACTGAGGTCAGTGAGCAGCAGAGGAGGAGATCAAAGCAGGGACCTCCTACATTCAGAGGATTTGGCCAGGAAAAGTCCCTGTCAAGAGATTCATGATGTCTCCCACCCATCCAGGCAACGTAATTCAACGCAGAACGTTGTGTAATGTGTGTCCAGGGTAGGGAGCTAAGGAGAATTGAAGAGGAAATCCTGGAAGAGAAAGTCAGGGTTTCTCACCTCCGCAGTTTCTCCTCCACCTCCCTGCAGAGTTCTGAGTTCTTCTCCGAAAGCTGGGCATTTTGACACAGGAGCTCCTCATTCAGAGAGAACGACTTCTGCTTTCTGTTGCTGTAAATAGGAAAACCAGAGAGAAATTAGACCTTTAAGTTTTTTATTTGACTCATCAAACATTTTCTTCCATTGAAAAATATTAAAAATACCTTTATGTTTGTGTCGCTGTATAAATTCAGTGTTGCTATTTCTACTAACAATCCTTTCACCATTTATTGGGTCTTTTAGAAAGGCTCCGTAAAAATGGCCAATGGGTACAGTTTGAGGGACTTTAGATGCACCTCCAGGGTAGTCTTAAGGGATTTGATTAGTGACTTAAATATTAAGGCTTAATGTGTTGATAAGAGTTGTTTATAAGAGTTGGATTACTTAAGTTTTTACTTCAGTATTTAGCAAAGAAAGTCTACACACCCCTATTAAAAGGCCAGGTTTTGGAAATGTAAAAGAAAAAATCAGACCAAGATAAATCCCTTCAGAGTACTTCCTCCTTTAACATAACTTATAAGATGTACAATTCAAGTCAAAAAACAAACTGAAATCTTTGAAGGGAAAAAACTGATGTTAAATAGTAGTCATTAAATATGTGAAAAATCCATTATGTTTTAGCCTCCAGTCCCCTCATCGTCTTTGTTGCTCTTCTCTGCACTCTTTCTAGAGTCTCCACATCCTTTTTACATCGTGGAGACCAAAACTGGATGCAATATTCCAAGTGTGGCCTTACCAAGGCCTTAAAAAGTGGCATTAACACTTCACGTGGTCTTGATTGATGCAGCCTGGAACTGGGTTGGCTTTTTTGGCAGCTGCTGCACACGCCTGGCTCCTGTTTAAATGGTTGTCCACTAGGACTCCAAGATCCCTCTGAGAGTTACTCCTGTTGAGCGAGGTGCCCCATATACTGTCCCTGTGCATTTTGGTTTTCTTGGCTAAATGTAGAACCTCACTTTTTTCATCCTTGAATTTCATTTTGTTAGATAGCGCCCAATGTTCCAATTTTGGAGCCCTTTTGAAGGAAGAGTGGGCAAAGATTTCCATGGCAAGATCGGCTCTAAGGCCAAAAGACTAGATGCTCTCATAAAAGCCAAAGGTGTTTCAACAAAGGATTCATTTAAAAAATAAATGTTATATTTTATATTCTTTAGGTAAAATGTAGACTTACGTGCCACTCTTCTCCCTCGGATTCCTCAGCGGTCGCCCCCCAGATGTTGCAGGAGTCTGGAAAAGTTAAAAGAACAGCCGTGAAATATATATATCGTCAGAGGCTTTGAAAAGCATTTTTTCTACAAGCTCTTCGGCCAAAGAAGGTGTAGGGGAAAAAATGCCTTTAAAAGCCTCTGGCGATCCCAGCTGAGTTGCCTGATCGTCAGAGGCTTTTCAAAGCATTTTTTTTCTGCAACCTCTTAAGGTTGTAGAAAAAATGCTTTTAAAAGTTAAAAAAAAAAAAGTTGGCCACGCCCACCCAGTCACATTAACCCCCCACCAAGCCACGCCCACAAAATAAGCCACACCCACAGAACCGGGAGTAAAAAAAATTAGGACCCACCCCTGCCCCAGAAGATTTAGACTGCTTACCTTGGGGGGGCGGGTGGTAAAGGACCGCTGAGGGGGAGGACCTTCGTTGATAGGGGGCAGGTTGCCGGCCTGTGAATTCGTCTGCTGAAAAGCAATGGAGGCCATGAGGACGTTGGGCCTGAGCCCAGGAAAAACCCTCAAGCCCGGTTAATCCAGGCCCCCTCACCCAAAAGAGCCATTTTGACTTCCAGGGTTTGGGTCCCATTGGGTACGTGTTGACAAACAATTAAAGAAATAAATATGACATACCTCCGTCGGTCCCCGTTTCCACAGGACGGGCTGCTCCTCTGGAACCACTGGAAAACAAATAGACTGCTTTAGAAACACAAACTTATTGACATTGCCTCGACCTGGCCCCGCCTCCTGGCCTCCCTCGCCTGGCCCCGCCTGGCCCTTCCCCTCCTGAGGGTTCCCCCCCACCCCCTGAGAAAACGATCTGTCTCAAGATCCCGTAAACCAGGGGTGAAATCTAAAATTTGTTACTACCGGTTCTGTGGGCGTGGCTTGGTGGTGGTGGGGTAATGTGATTGGGTGGGCGTGGCGATTTTTAAAAAACTTTTAAAACCATTTTTTTTACAACCTCTTCGGCGAAGTGGTTGTAAAAAATCCTTTCAAAAGGCTCTGATGATCCCAGCTGAGTTACCTGATCGTCAGAGGCTTTTTTTCTTTTAAATGCCTCTGACGATCAGGCAACTCAGCTTGGATCGTCAGAGGCATTTAAAAGAAAAAAAGCCTCTGAGGATCGCATGGTTCAGTTGGGCATGTGGGGGGGGGGGCAGGGATTTTTGCTACCGGTTCTCCGAACCACCCGCCTCCATCACTACCGGATCGGGCAATCCGGTCCAAACCGGGAGCATTTCACCCCTGCCGTAGACCCTTTTGGCTCAGGCAGTGGAATTTCCCACCGGTTCCCTCTCTCTGCAAAGCGAAGGGACCGCAGAAAGGCTGCCTGGCCCAGAATGGGGCTGCCTCAAACTTCAGAATTGGGAGTGTCCAGAAAGAACAGGGGGACCAATGGGAATTCTCCCTTCTGCAGCGTCATCGGTCTCCGGGCAGACTTTCCCTTGACTTCACCCAATGCAGGAGAGAGTTCCGCTCGGTTCTTCAGGCCAAGATCCCCCCTCCCACTTTCTCCGCTTCTCTCTCTCTGCAGAACTGGCTCTCCTCCTTCAGGTGAAGCCACCAAGGACTCTGCCCAGAGACCGATGACGCTCAAGCAGGGAGAATTCCCATTGGTGCTGCTGCTGGTTCTGGCCCTTCCCACCTCCAAGTCGAGATCAACGTTTCCACCCCCAATTCAGACCCCCCCCCTTCCTCTTCTGGACCTGGAAGCATCTGGCCGGGATGGATGCTCCTCCTTTCACAGAGGAAGATTTCTGCCGGAGGAAGAGTTTGGGGATTGGGTGGCACTGGATGAGAAGAGGGGAGGTACACCCCACAGCCAGGGATGACTTGGGGGTCACAGAAACCCCCCAATCTGATGGGAAGTGACAGGAAGCCCTCCGCTAATCCAGGAAGAGGTGGAGAGGATCTGCAGCGGTGGTGGGTTCCTCCTGGTTGGGCCCGGTTCCGCCGAGCCGGTAGCGGTAATGATATGACTCACGGAACCGTAACTATATCCAGCAGAAACAGCTGTGGCGTAAATTTCAACCTCTTTTTAAGAATATTTTGTAAAATCCACCAAATTTTTATCCAAAACGCTTTAACCTTTTTACATGTCCACCAAATATGGAAATAAGTGGCATCCTCACAATAACATCTCCAACATTTTGGTTGTACATTCGGATACATACGAGATAACTTTTTTGGATCTAGATGCCATCTATAAAACATTTTATAAAAGTTCTCCCTTAAATTTTGCGCTTTAGTAAATTTCACATTTGTCACCCATATTTTTTCCCAAGTTTCCATCACCATTATTGGCTGTTCAAAATTCTGTGCCCATTTTATCATACAGTCCTTAACTAACTCTGTTTCTGAGTCCATCTCTATCAATATATTATACAATCTTTTTATATGCATTGGACTTTAGTCTCTAATTTGTTTAATTAAATTTTCATCACTTTGTATAACACAAATTTTCTGGTCTTTTCTCCATCTGGCTTGTAATTGTACATATTGAAACCAAGTTTGAATTATTTTCTCCTCTTTCAACACATTCACAGGTTTTAATTTTAATATACCTCCCTGCATATTGAGAATATCTATATATGTAATTACGTCCTGTCTACTTTCTATGCTCGTGTTCTCTATTGCGTGCCTGGGTGCTGTCCATATAGGTATCTTTTCATTTAACTTATATTGATATTTCTTCCAGACACGCAATAAGGCATTTCTCAGTATATGACTCTTAAATGCTCTATCCACCCTTTTTTCATACACTAAATAAGCATGCCAACCATAGACCAGGTCATGCCCTTCAATATTCAATATCCTTCCATTTGTTAAATTAATCCAATCACTAATTGCTGATAAAACAGCTGCTTCATAATACAGTTTTAAATTTGGCATTTTCAATCCTCCTCTTTCTCGTGTATCCTGCATTATTTTCAATTTTATCCTTGGTTTCTTACCTTGCCATACAAACTTATTAATACCTTTCTGCCATTCTTCCAGGTTGGCATCCTTTTTTAGTATTGGTATCATTTGAAAGAGGAATAAAAACCTAAGTAAAACATTCGTTTTTATAGCTGCTATTCTACCTAACAAGGACAGTTGTAATTTTTTCCATTTATCCATTTCAGCTTGTATTTTATGCCATATCAATTCATAATTATACTTATACAATTTACCATTAGAAGATGCAATATAAACTCCTAGGTATTTAACTTTTTTGACTATTTCACATCCCGTTACCCTTTGTAACTCCTCTTTTTGATTTGTTGTCATATTTTTAACTATCATCTTTGTTTTTCCAATGTTTATCTTAAACCCAGAGACTTGACCATACTGTTTCATTATATCCATCAAAACCTTTGCTGATTCCACTGGATGAGTTAAGGTCATAACCAAATCATCTGCAAATGCCCGTACCTTATATTCATAGTCTCTAACTTTAATTCCCTCTATCTCATCTATATTACGTATTTTGTTTAACAACTCTGAAGTTAATATAAATAATAATGGCGATAAAGGGCATCCCTGCCTCGTACCTTTTTCAATTTTGAAAGTTTCTGTCAAACTGCCATTAACAATTATCTGAGCTGTCTCTTCCTGATATATTGCTTTTATGGACTGCATAAAGCAATTCCCAACCACTCTCTTAACCACTCTCAATAAAAATTGCCAATCCAATCGATCAAAAGCTTTTTCCGCATCCAAAAATATAAGCACCGCAGGGATTTGGTTATTCCTTTCCAAATATTCCAATATGTCAACAATTTGTCTTACATTATTTTTCATTTGTCTACCTTGTATAAAACCAGTTTGGTCAGCATGAATCATTTTTTGCATTACTAACATTAACCTATTTGCCAATATCTTAGCAAATATTTTATAATCTGTATTCAATAATGATATGGGTCTATAGTTCTTGGGATATGTCAAATCTTGATCTTCTTTTGGAATTAACGAAATAACAGCTGTTTTCCATGAAGGTGGTACCCCTTCACCCAACTGAATTCTATTAAATAATTCTTTAAGAGGTACAACCATCTCCAATTGTAAATATTTATAATACACAGCTGTTAATCCATCCGTACCAGGAGCCTTGCCAGTTCTTAACTGTTTAATTGCTGAGAGGATCTCCTCCTCTGTTATTAATTGGTTCAACCGTTCTCTTTGTTCCTCTGTGACTATAGGAAAAATCTGTCTATCCAATGTAATATTACATAATTAACCAATGTGAGGATGGATATAAAAATAGATGACAATGGGAAGGGGTATAATATAGAATAGAAGGGAAAAATTGAATTTGATTAAGATTAGAGATGAGGACGAAGGGTAATATTGGTTTTTTAAAAAAATAGATGAGGAATAAATATGGCAAAAAGGAAATATAGAAATTGTAAATTTAATTGAAATGACTAAACGCTGTTTAAATTTGTGAACCAGCCAAATATTCTGTTCAAAGAAAATACATTGTATGTTTGTATGTGTGTTTCTAATTATTGCTATTTATTCATATTTGTTCTCTTTTATTCTTTAAAGTTTAACAATTCATTCTTTATCTTAATATCTTTATATTTGTTTGGGGTTGCCTTTCTTCCATTTCATCTTTTTTATTGTACAGCAATCTTTCTCCTCAAACTTACCACCTCTCTCTTTTCTTTCCTTCTTACTTTCTCTTCCCCCACCATCTTCTTCTCCTCCCTACTTCCTCTTCCTTTCTCCTTCTCCTCCTCTCTTCCTCCCTCTCTTACCCTCACTCCTACTCTAATTTCCCTTCCCTTCCTTCCTCCCTTCTCTTCCTTCCCTCTCTCTCCTTCCTTCTTCCATCTCTCTTCTCCTTCCTTCATCCCTCTCTATTGCTGTATTCTTTTGTGCATATGGACTACTCAGAGGGCTGAAAAAGTTATTTTTGACTGGTCCTCGCACTTTTGACCAGTCCTCGAACTTACAACTGTCCTTACATGTTATGTTTTTGCCCTATCTTGTCACCATAGTGAAGAGAAGCAGTTGTGAAATGAGTGACACGGTTGTTAAGAATGCTACAATGGGCATAAATGATGACTGGTCATAAGTGCGAAGACTGGTCAAAAGTGTGAGGACTTGTCAGAAATGACTTTTTTCAGCCCTCTGAGTAGGCCCTATACACAGAGCCATGGCCACCTGGTCACATGACCAGCTAGCCACGCCCACCCAGTCACATGACCTCCAAGCCACACCCACAAAATAAGCCACGCCCACAGAACCGGTAGTAAAAAAAATGTAGAACCCACCCCTGCTTTGGAGGATCCCACTGTCAATTGTTCACACTGCTCAAGCAAAACTAACAGGTGTGAATTAAGTTTTAGCTAAAAAATGGAGCTTTAATTCCAGAAGTCCATTCTTTAAACTTGGACTTCTGGAATTAAAAGGCTCTGGATTAAATGGTCCTCCAGAGAAAAGATGGAGAAGAGTATCTTGCTTTTAGACATGAGAAGAGCTGTCTAGAAAGGTGAGTTATGAGCTATTTTTGCATCATCAGAAATTTAATTTATTACCTGTTAAAAATGCAAAGGAGCAAATAAGAGACCTTCATGTTGGGGTTGGTTCTGGACCAAATCTTAGCTCTCAGCCCTCCTTGTGCCTTCTTGAAAAGCTTCCCCCCAACACACACGCTCCACCATCTGAGGAGGCAGGGGAGGGCTGCGGGTTGATCCCAAGGGGGTCTGGGCTGGGCTACTGGTCTACCAGTTAAAAGCCTCTGCTAAATCCTAAAGAATTGTCACATGACCATCAAGCCACACCCACAAAATAAGCCATGCCCACAGAACTGGTAGTAAAAAAATTTAGAACCCACCCCTGCTCAGCCCCTTCTGATTTCAACCCTGATTCTGTCGGAATCTCCCTCTCTCCCTCCCTCCCTCCCTCCCTCCCTCCTTCCTTCCTTCCTTCCTTCCTTCCTTCCTTCTTTCCTTCCTTCCTTCCTTCGTTCTTCCTTCCTTCCTTCCTCCCTCCCTCCCTCCCTCCCTCCCTCCCTTCCTCCCTTCCTCCCTTCCTTCCTTCCTTCCTTCTTCCTTCCTTCCTTCCTTCTTCCTTCCTTCCTTCCTTTCTTCCTTCCTTCTTTCCTTCCTTCCTTCTTCCTTCCTTCCTTCCTTCCTCCCTCCCTTCCTTCCTTCCTTTCTTCCTTCCTTCTTTCCTTCCTTCCTTCCTTCCTTCTTCCTTCCTTCCTTCCTCCCTCCCTTCCTTCCTTCCTTCCTTTCTTCCTCCTTCCTTCCTTCCTTCCTTCCTCCCTCCCTCCCTCCCTCCCTCCCTCCCTTCCTTCCTTCCTTCCTTCCTTCCTTCCTTCTCATTATCCACAGGCCCCACCCCCCACCTGCTCTAAAGTAAGACATTCCCCCAAAATAAGACTTAAGATATGTTTTTTATACTCAAAATGGTCATTAGGGCACAGAACCATTTGTTAAATTTTCTGAATCCCACCACTGATTGTATCCTACCTTTATTTCTCCGCTGTACTTTTTTCTGGAAATGGTAGAAAAAATTGCCTGCCATCCCTGCAGTGGTAGCAGTTGAGAATGAGGCAGGACAGCCGGCCAAGGTCTTATGACACGTGCTGTGATGTCATCATCTCTGATCCAGCTGTGGGGAGATGCCAGGCTGCCCCCTCCAGCAACGCTGGACCTTTCCATAGGGAGCCTCACACGCGCTAACAGAGAGACCCTGAGAGGTCTGGAAGGAAAAGGTAAGGTGACCAGACGTCCCGCTTTTGGCGGGACAGTCCCGCTTTTGAGCAATTTGTCCCGCGTCCCGCGGCGTTTCAAAAAAGTCCCGATTTTTCTTGAGCCCCAGCTGATGGCTAGAAGAAAAAAAAACTGTTTAAACTCTTGCCCGGGGCTTCAAAGGGCCGCCCTACAGGCAATCAGTGTAAAGCAGTTTTTTTCCCCCAGCTAAGCTTCAGAAACGAAACCGAAACCAGGGTCTTTGGTGCAGCGTGACAAAATGAGGCAGAGAGAGATTTATTTTTATTTTTATTTTTCCTCCCCAAAAAAGGTAGGTGAAAAACTGCAAACAATGGGAAATTTAGGAGGAGAGTTCAAGATTTTAAAACACAAAGGAAAAAAAGCTGTATTTAACTAGGGAATTGTAATAATTGAGATACTATTAATTGTATATTGTGTTGAAAGCAGAAATGGTTAAGGAATATATGGGAGAAATTATTTGGTTTATTATTATTGGTAAATATAATTAATTGATTTGTAAGAAATTGGATTGCATGGAAATAATTGGAATATTCATGTTCATATTGATTAATATACAAAAAAGATAGTTTTATAACTAATTGATTTATATTAAAATGTTGAATTTGTATTAAACAACTGTATTACATAATTACCTAATTAAACAATGTGAGGATGGATATAAAAATAGATGACAATGGGAAGGGGTATAATATAGAATAGAAGGGAAAAATTGAATTTGATTAAGATTAGAGATGAGGATGAAGGGTAATATTGGTTTTTTTAAAAAATAGATGAGGAATAAATATGGCAAAAAGGAAATATAGAAATTGTAAATTTAATTGAAATGACTAAACGCTGTTTAAATTTGTGAACCAGCCAAATATTCTGTTCAAAGAAAATACATTGTATGTTTGTATGTGTGTTTCTAATTATTGCTATTTATTCATATTTGTTCTCTTTTATTCTTTAAAGTTTAACAATTCATTCTTTATCTTAATATCTTTATATTTGCTTGGGGTTGGCTTTCTTCCCTTTCATCTTTTTTATTGTACAGCAATCTTTCTCCTCAAACCTACCACCTCTCTCTTTTCTTTCCTTCTTACTTTCTCTTCCCCCCACCCTCTTTTTCTCCTCCCTACTTCCTCTTTCTTTCTCCTTCTCCTCCTCTCTTCCTCCCTGTCTTACCCTCACTCCTACTCTAATTTCCATTCCTTCATCCCTCTCTATTGCTGTAATCCTTTAATGCATATGGACTACTCAGAGGGCTGAAAAAGTTATTTTTGACTGGTCCTCACACTTTTGACCAGTCCTCAAACTTATGACTGTCCTCACATTTTACATTTTTGCCCTATCTTGTCACCATGTTGAAGAGAAGCAGTTGTGAAATGAGTGACATGGTTGTTAAGAATGCTGCACGGGCATAAATGTGAGGATGGTCATAAGTGTGAGGACCAGTCAAAAGTGCGAGGACCTGTCAGAAATGACTTTTTTCAGCTCTCTGGTTAGTCCTTTTGTGCATATGGACTACTCAGAGGGCTGAAAAAGTTATTTTTGACTGGTCCTCACACTTTTGACCAGTCCTCGAACTTACGACTGTCCTCACATTTTACATTTTTGCCCTATCTTGTCACCTTGTTGAAGAGAAGCAGTTGTGAAATGAGTGACATGTTTGTTAAGAATGCTGCACGGGCATAAATGTGAGGATGGTCATAAGTGTGAGGACCAGTCAAAAGTGTGAGGACCTGTCAGAAATGACTTTTCAGCCCTCTGAGTAGTCCCTATACACATAGCCATGGCCACCCGGTCACATGACCAGGTAGCCACGCCCACCCAGTCACATGGCCTCCAAGCCACACCCACACAATAAGCCACGCCCACAATGGTGTCCTTCTTACCAATGTTAAAATCTGTTCACCTTACCCTATAGACATAGCCATGGCCACCCGGTCACATGACCAGCTAGCCACGCCCACCCAGTCACATGACCAGGTAGCCACACCCACCCAGTCACATGGCCTCCAAGCCACGCCCACACAATAAGCCACGCCCACAATGGTGTCCTTCTTACCAATGTTAAAATCTGTTCACCTTACCCTATAGACATAGCCATGGCCACCCGGTCACATGACCAGCTAGCCACGCCCACCCAGTCACATGACCAGCTAGCCACGCCCACAAAATAAGCCACGCCCACAATGTCCCTCTTTACCAATGTTAAAATCTGGTCACCTTAGGAAAAGGGGAAATGGGGGGGGTGAAAGATGGAGGGGAGGCCCCCCAAGGCTCCCAGGAGAACTGAGCCCACAGAATGTTCCGCTAAGTGCTAATATTGTAATATTATGATATTACAATATCATTGTAATAGTATAATATTATACAATACAGTACAATATCATAATATTATAATACTATGACCCCCCTAAGAGGTCTGTAAGGGGCGTGCATAAGCACCCCAACGTGCCTTCCGTTCCTGTCCTACTGTCCCCATTTATTCGTATCCATTTCCTTCATTCATAATCATGTTTATACTTATATCTGTTATCTAATACCTGCTTGACAAATAAATAAAACAAAATGAATAAAAAATAAATAAAAATAAACAAACTATGAAGGCTGCAGTGGTTTGTTGCAGACCCAAGAGAGGACCTTTCAATCTCTCTCTCCAAGGTTAAAGGGACCAAGTGGATCACTCATCTCCCTCTCAGTCCACCCACTCCCCTCCTTCCCCCCTTTCCCTCCTGGATCCTCTAGCCCACTCCTCTCATAAAACGGACTCGCTTCACTTAATTTCCTTGGAGATTTATTTGGTGAGGTGGGACATTGGAGGCAGGCGGGGCAGCTGGGAAGGAGAGATCCGGTCTGGTCCATCATTTAGGGAAAGATCGGATTCCAAAGTCTTTTTGGTCCAGAGGTTTCCCAGCCAACTTTCCCAGCCAGCCTCTGACAATCCAAGTCAATGGGAGAAGCCGGACTCACTTAATGGCCAAAGAGGTTGTATATTTATTTGTTCGATTTATGTGCTGCCCTTCTCCGGAGACTCAGGGCGGCTTACAATATAAATTGGATATCGATATCGAAGCATTGTTGGAGATCCCACCCACCCACTCCGCCTCCCCTCTGGGAGGGGGTTTCCAAGGATTTCCAGCAGGACTCCCCGATTCTGTAGGGGCTTTACTCCCGATACCCTCCGCCTGGGAAACTCAGGATGCCTTTTTCTCACCAGGTACATGTACACATCCGAACGAGACTGTGATGTTTCTCTGTGTCAGATAATATAGGTGTGTATGTGGATATATATATACATAATTTTATTTATTTATTTATTTATTTATTTATTTATTTATTTATTTATTTCGTCATGATTATGTAGTGTATATTGGCGGTGGCAGCCCTTTGAGAGCTCTATGCAACAAAATTCCATTTTAATGTATGCTGATTAGTGTACATTTAAAGTGACAATAAAGTTATCCTGTCCTATCCTATTATTTATTTACTTTTCTATTATTCCTATTCTATTCTATTCCATTCTATTCCTTCCAACTCTGTTATTCTATTCTATTCTGTTCTGTTCTGTTCTGTTCTGTTCTGTTCTGTTCTATTCTGCATTTTCTATTCTATTCTATTCCGCATTTTCTATTCTATTCTATTCTATTCTATTCTATTCTATTCTATTCTATTCTATTCTATTCTATTCTATTCTATTCTATTACATATTTTCTATTCTATTCTATTCTATTCTATTCTATTCTATTCTATTCTATTCCATTCCATTCCATTCCATTCCGCATATTCTATTCTATTCTATTCTATTCTATTCTATTCTATTCTATTCTATTCTATTCTATTCTATTCTATTCTATTATTCTATTCCATTCATTCCATTCCATTCCAATCCATTCCGTTCCATATTTTCTATTCTATTCTATTCTAATTCTATTCTCTTTGATAATCTCAAGGTGGATGCCTGGAGATGTAGTCATGGCAACGGTGTTTACTTTTTTATTAGCTGAGGGTTTTTGCTGCTGCTTCGGTCTGAACCACTTGGACAGGGGGATTCTGGGTAGGCAGAGAGCCATTAGAATGTACCAACTCATAAAATTCTCAGGGGTCCTCCTGTCTTAACGGTCTTGATCTTCCTGGGGGCTGATGAGAGAGCAGCCCAGAAAATGGGGGATCGGCTGTGTCTGAGGCCTCCACCTCCAGAATAGAATAGAATAGAATAGAATAGAATAGAATAGAATAGAATAGAGCTGGAAGGGACCTTGGAGGTCTTCTAGTCCAGCCCCCTGCTCAAGCAGGAGGACCTAAATGATCTCAGACAAGTGACTGTCTAGTTTCTTCTGAAAAACCTCCAGGGATGAAGCAGCCACAACTTCTGGAGGCAAGCAGTTCCACGGGTCAATTGTCCTCCCTGTTAGGAAGTTTCTCCTTAATTCCAGGCTGCTTCCCTCTTTGTTCAGTTTCCATCCATTGTTTCTTCTCCTGCCCTCTGGTGCTCTGGAGAATAATTTGACCCCGTCTTCTTTGTGGCAGCCTCCCAGATATTGAAATACTGCTATCACGTCACCCCTAATTCTTCTTTTCTTCAGACTAGCCAGACCCAAAACCTGCAGCTGTTCTTCCTGTGGTTTAGTCTCCAGGCCTAAACAGGGACACTGTGAGGATCTGCCTTCTAAGTTGCGTTTCTCAGCTTTCTCATAACTTTCAACCTTGCTAAATGAATGGTCATAAGTCAAGGACTACCTGTATTGCAGGCATTCAGAGAATCATGGAATGTAAGCTGTGAGAGGCACCTTCATGGTCATCTAGTCCAACCCCATCCCCTGTGTAGGAACCCAATGCCAAAAATGCACCATTTACATAGGCGGATCTCTCATTCTTGCATTTTAATGGGCTTTTCTTTATTTTTATCAGGGAGTTGATGAGAATGATTCAGAGCCAAATCTGATGTCTGACATGACCTGGAAGGAGAGTCCTATCCAGCTCCATTGGGACCTCAAAGGCCTGAGGAACAGCAGCCAAAAAGGCAAGAGGAGAAGCCATTTCCGTGCTCGATGGGAGGAAAAAGGAAGAGGAGAACCCTCACTTTCCATCAAATGATCCCCTCGGAAGGAAGATCACCTCAAGGCTTGGAGTGTGGATCTCCACCATAGACGTCTGTTGATCTTGAATGGCTTGATCCATTTCTGCACATTTCAATGAGGTGTTTTTGCTCCTTTTTCTTGGAGAAGAATTATGGATACATCCAGCCAACCCCTCTGGAAGCTCCAGGACCTTCCTTTGGAAGGTTGACCAGGGATGCCAGAAGAGTCTTCCTGCCAGGGAGTCTCTGGATGGCTGAGGAGAAGCCTCTGTGGGGCTTTCTTGGCTTTGAGATTCTCCCCAGAAGCTTTCAGCCATTCCTTCTCCGGTTTATACGGCAGCATCAAAGGTTTCATGTCTTCAAGAGTTTCTCTCTTGTCTTCCATTGTTCTAATGTCTGCCCTTGTGTTTCTTTTGGACTCTGTACTATTAAGTGGTACCAGCTGGTCTCTGTACATCAGTCACCTGCAGAGGTTCTTCCTCAGTTCTTTCTCTCTAGAAAAATCACAAGGTTGGAGATAAATTTGAACCAACAATGAAAGTCAGGGGTGCTGTCAGAAAATTTCTCACCTCCTCTGTTTCTCCTCCAGCTCCTTGCAGAGTCCTGCATTGTTTTCCACAGGCTGGAAATTTTCCTTCAGGAGTTCCTCATAGTAGACCTAGCTTTATACACATAGGACTAAAAGTGTCAGGAGCCAGACATTCGTGAGTTTTCTCCTTCTTTTGGAACTTTATTTTAGAAATGTAGGGGTGTTTGTAGTACAATAGATGTTTCAATCCATTTTGGGATTCCTTGGGAGCTTTTCCAAGTTCCTCAAGTCCTCCTCCTGGATCAGGATTGGCTGGAGGAGATCTCATTTGTTTAGAAAGTCAGTTCTAAGCGGCTTCAAGGAATCCTGGTCCTCTCCCTCCCTCAGTCAGGGCTGCTGTCTCCGTGTTTCTCACCTCCTCAGCCTCTCCCTGAAATTCCGCAGGATGGTCGCCTTCTCCTCGCTCAACTTCCAGTTCTTGATTTTAAGGTCTTTATTTTCCGTTTTTAACTGAACTCGCTCCTCTGCCATTTCATTCAACATTTTTGAATTCCTGTAAATTAAGAAAAGCAGAAATTAGCCCTCTCATGATAGATGAGGGAGGGAGGGAGGGAGGGAGGGATGAATTTGAAAGAATGTCAGGATTCCCTTCTAAATATTTCTCATCTCAACAGTTGTCCCTTGAGAGTTTTGTTCTCTGTGAGGAGCTCCTGTTTCTCCCCAGCTTCCTTCAGAACCCTGCAGTGGAGATGGAGGTTTCGGAGTTCCAACATCTGGATTCTGTAAAATAGGAAGACAAGAGGGAAATGAGCCCTCTCAGGTCTTCCCTTGAATCATCAAACCCTTTTAAAATGAAAACTAACTAAAATGCCTGGCACTTCCTTTGTTTTACCTAGCCTTACTTTTTAATTACTTGAGTTTTGCCATAAAGGAATCTTCAGATCTTAAAACCTTTTTTTTTATTTTTTGGCTTTCATACCAGAAAATTCAAAACAATTTCCAAACTTTCTAATGGGGACAGAAGGGGGAGAAGACTGGTGAGAGCCGAGGGGGAGCCGAGAACTGAGGTCAGTGAGCAGCAGAGGAGGAGATCAAAGCAGGGACCTCCTAAATTCAGAGGATTTGGCCAGGGAAAGTCCCTGTCAAAAGATTCATGATGTCTCCTACCCATCCAGGCAGCGTAATTCAATGCAGAACATTATGTAATGTGTGTCCAGGGTAGGGAGCTAAGGAGAATTGAATACGAAATCCTGGAAGAGAAAGTCAGGGTTTCTCACCTCCGCAGTTTCTCCTCCACCTCCCTGCAGAGTTCTGAGTTCTTCTCCGAAAGCTGGGCATTTTGACGCAGGAGCTCCTCATTCAGGGAGAACGACTTGTGCTTTCTGTTGCTGTAAATAGGAAAACCAGAGAGAAATTAGACCCTTAAGTTTTTTACTTGACTCATCAAACATTTTCTTCCATTGAAAAATATTAAAAATACCTTTATGTTTGTGTCGGTGTATAAATTCAGTCTTGCTATTTCTACCAACAATCCTTTCACCATTTATTGGGTCTTTTAGAAAGGCTCCGTAAAAATGGCCAATGGGTACAGTTTGAGGGACTTTAGATACACCTCCAGGGTAGTCTTAAGGGATTTGATGAGTGACTTAAATATTAAGGTTTAATGTGTTAGTAAGAGTTGTTTATAAGAGTTGGATTACTTAAGTTTTTACTTCAGTATTTAGCAAAGAAAGTCTACACACCCCTATTAAAAGGCCAGGTTTTGGAAATGTAAAAGAAAAAATTCAGACCAAGATAAATCACTTCAGAGTACTTCCTCCTTTAACATAACATATAAGATGTACAATTCAAGTCGAAATGTTGTGGATTTAATAAGACAAACACAACTTTTAGATTAATCAGAGACAGATTTTATATATATTGCGCAATAGGTTCAAGGCTCTGTACATGAAGCGTTGAACAAAGACAGAAATTAGGTACAAGGGTTTTATACCCTTCTAGACAAAGGATTCTGTTAACTCAGCAATTCATATGGTCATATACATTTATCAATTTTAGTTGACATTTCCTTTGCAAAACAGTCATAATTCTTTTTGTAGATTACTGAAGCATCTCTTTTATCTTTTGACGATGGACAACTTTTAACTCATGTGGATCCCCTTGACCTAACCAACCTTTAAGCTGTATGTCATTAGAATGTTCCTTTCTTCTGACAACTTAGAGGCCTCCTAGAGGAACCAAAAGGATTTTGGCTGAGTTTGTACTTTTTCCAACCGGATGCATTGCTTTTTAGAATAGAGTGAATAGAAAGTTATCCAGTGGTCATCCATCAGAGCCCACTTCATTACATTATTCCCCCCTCTGAAAGTTTTTCAATGCAGAAACTTTCACTATTCTCATATAAGTTTAACTTCTGAGTATACAAGATTCCAATAAACAAATCTACCATATATAGGGTCTAACAAAAGATAATTAATAAAAATAAGGGATAGGTAGTTCTTGATTGTTTTTCTACTCTCTTGATTCTTGGGGAGATTCTCTACCTTTTTCTACAGGTTCCATTTCCTCATATGGGTCTGCCTCAGAATCTTTATGTTCTTCCACAGGATATGGACCAAGTTGATTAAGAAAACGTTCTATCAAAGCCAGTTCCTTTTCAACTTGAATCTCCTTTACTGTTCTTATTTATAGATGTTTCAGCATAGGGATTGCACAAGGAATAAAAGCTAGGCCGGTCACAGTCATATTAATTCACCCGGATCCAGGCAACCAAGAAAACCACATGTCAGTTGTTTATAACCTCTGACCTATCTTGGAAGCCCTATCCTGCAATTCCTTGGCAATTTCTCTGACCACACCTGATTTGTTACATGTTCCTGTCCAGTTTGTTGGTAAACACAAATATGCATCCTTTCCACATAAGAAGATTTATGGAAAAGGCATGCACTCAGTAGTTCCTTGCATTAGTCCAGACCCCTAAGTCCCTGCCACAAACATTCCTGCCAGTGGTTGCAATGGGACTTCCAGTGAGAGGTCCTTCTGTTTATCTCTGAGAATTGGTCCTTCAAAAACATATCGAGAGATAGAAAAAGGAGGTGGAAAAAGGATACATAAATCTGATTTGGACTTTAAGTTGAACCAGAGCGGAAATTCTGAAGGTTGAAATGGTCTTAGACAGATTCCATCCACCCCACTTTCCCTTCTTAAAGTTTATTTCTGGTAGCCTTTGTTCTATCCCAGAGTTGTGGTTTGACAGGAACAGCATGATAAGATGTAGGGCTAACATAAGCAGCAGTTCTGACCTAGGGTAGGGTCGTACTGTTTAACAAGATCTTGACTTTATTCCAAAATTCGTGATATATAGTCTCCTCTATGCAATTGTTGTAGAAGCCCATTTTCCTTATCTATTCCCCCCTCAACTGGGTATGTCAAGATAGGAACCTTAGGTGGTGGAGTTGTCGTAGGTCTAAGGTAACGACCTCGTGCATATACAATGCGTTTTTGGCGTGAGTGAACTTGACCTAAAGTGTAGTCATCTAGGGAATCAATGTTCCCTACACGGTTACTTGAGAATGCAAGAGCAAATAATGTACAAAGCCATAGGCAAAACATAATCACTGTGGTGTGTAGCTCACAACGTCAGGGTCAGGGAGAGAGTTAGTGGTGCGTGTGGTTTGGGATATAGCAGTAGCAAGAAAAATCCTAGGTCTACCACAAAAACGTTCCTTATATATGTAAAACAAAATTACTAGTAAGATTAGAAAAACAAATACCCACAAAACGTACTCCCAAACTTCTAATAACATTAGCATGTGTAAGAAAGTGTTATATTAAAGCTAATAATATGTATATGTACAATGTGAAGGCAGTTGTCCTCTTTACAAATCTTCCGCCGTGCGTAGAGAATCAGCTTCCGGAGTGATTCAGCAAGGCTGATGATCACCTGGTATCAGTCTCATCCAGTGGATCCAGGATTGTCCTCCTAAGATCTTAAAAACACAATTACAAAACCAATACATCTGGGCGAGGGCGCAAAGGAATCTGAGCAGTTGTAGTCCTTTTCAGTTGGGAAACAGCATAGGCAACCACTGAATCCTAAGAAAGAAAAAAATACAAAAATAGTCCAGATGATGAAGAATGCTATTCCCACTGGTGGCTGGATCCTTTGGATCATCAACTTCACTGGATTTCCTTGATGAGATTGAGCCCGTTCACTTGGGGTCTAACTTCCGTCCAGGTTGGATTAACATCCAATCATCGTGGTGGAATTTGTGGACTGGAAACTTCAAAGGTGGTGTTTGGGCTAATAGTCCTTGTGTCCTAAAAACTTCAAAATATCTGGACAGGTTATACACATATTGTTTCAATACTTTGTCTCTGGTTTCCAAGGAAGTAATGCATATGCTTCCTGTAGTGAAAACTACTCCAAACAACAGTTCATATGATGATAATCTGTCTAGGTTGGGTAAAACTCTTGACACCACTGTTGCTGTAGCATTACTGCAGATAAAAGCTGCAACCCACATTTGTTTATAATTGATGTTACTAAAGGATATTGTTGCGATATTTTCAGGATCAGACTCAATAAATTTAGTAAGAGTTAAAGGTTTAAATATATCTCCTTTTATTTACATTAGGCATTCTATATTCACTGAATATTCACAGATAGAAGCAAGGAAAAGGGTGCAAACAGCTCCTTATATATACAATGGGTGGAGCTAGATATGGGAGTGGTGAATTATGAATACATTAAGAAGTGAAGAATAAATTAACCCCTGATACCCCGTTCATATACTATTTACACATTAGAGAATAAGGCATTTACATCTGACAAATCCCCCTCTAAATGCCGATTCGTTATGCAACACCAATTACATTCAGATTCAGGACAGTACAAAACATACAACTTAGAAGTTAAGTATTTATGCTGCTTAGCAGGTAAAGGTTTTGTCAATATGTCAACTAATTGTTCTGAAGTTTCACAATGCACTGCTTTAATAAATCCATCCTGAGATAATTGTCTCACATGTTTAAATTTTATATCTATGTGTCTGGACCTTTGTCAAATGGCGTCAGATCTAGATATTTTAATAGCTGCTTTATTGTCTTCATGCATAACAAAAGGCAAAGCAGGTTTTTTCCAAACATCTGAAATCAAATCATTAAACCATACAAGGTTATTTGCAGTTTTAGATAAACAAACATATTCTGCTTCTGTCGTTGAAGTGGCCACTAATTCTTGTTTACCAGTGTACCAGTAAACTGGACAGTCATTTAAGAGGAATATATAACCAGATGTACTTTTTCTACATGAGGTGTCTCCGGCCCAGTCCGCATCTGCGTAACATGTAAGCTTTGGTTCTTTATTACCGTTAGATTCCAACATTAAACAAAAGTCTAGTGTACTTTTCAGATATCTTAATATTCTTTTAACAGCTTCCCAGTGGTACATTGTTGGCTTGCTGACATGTCTGGATAGTAAATTGAGGGGTAAAGCGATATCTGGTCTTGTCCAATTAGATATATAAAGAAGTGAACCTATGACTGATCTATAAAATGTGTTATCTTTGAATTCAGGGGATGATTCATCAGTATTTCTTAAAAAGTCAGTCTGCATAGGAGTATCACAAGGTTTGGCATCACTTAGATTGCATTTGTTTAAGAGCTCTATGATCTTATCTCTCTGAGTAAGTTTGAATCCTCTTTTAGTCTTATTAATTTGAACACCAAGATATTTGTTTACTTTGCCTAAAGATTTCAATGAGAAATGTTCATTTAGCTTGGTTACAAATGTTTCTCTTCTCTCTTTATGTTTTCCTATGTATAAAATGTCATCCACATAGATCAATACAAATTCTATGTAATCATCACCCTTTTTGACAAAGAAACAGTTATCAGCAGTGGTGGCATTGAAGTCCATGGTTTTAAGTACTTTTACTAAACAATCATACCATCGTTTACCAGATTGTTTTAACCCGTATAAACTCTTGTTTAACAACCAAGTCTCATTCTTGTTTGTGTATTGACTGTGAGGTGCTCTTACATATATTTCCTTATCTAGTTTCGCGTGTAGATACGCAGTTTGTATGTCATATTGGAATACATTGAGATTAAGTGCTGATGCTACCACTAGAGCTGTTTTGACACTCTCGGTTCTTACTGTGGGGGAATACGTGTCAGTATAGTCCTCTGGATATTTCTGTGCATAACCTTGTGCAACTAGTCTAGCTTTGTATAGGGTATTGCCTCCCTCTAAGTTCTTAATTTTATATATCCACCTGGTACCAATAATTGTTTTATCCTTTGGTGCAATTGCAGGTGTAAATACATTTAATCCTTGTAAGCTTTCCATCTCTTTTTTCATTGCTAATTCCCATTTTTCTTTTTCTTTACGAGGGAGTTTTAACACTTCCTCATATGTATTAGGTGTCATTGACTCACCATCCATATGCATTATATAATCCTTGTATTTATTTGGCATCTGATTTCTGGTGTTTCTAATTGTTTTTTCAGGTTTACTATTGTTATCATGCAAATATCTTGCTTCCTTTTTTGTTAGTGTGTCTGTCTTTATTTTGTGTTGGCTATTTGTCCATGTTTTGGTTTTGTTTTTATATTTGTTGATATTTTGCTTTTCTATAGTCCCTTTCTCTTGAGATTTTATATCTTTGTTGTTACTTGGAAATATTTCATTAAGATGTATTTTAGACCAGTTGGCCTGTTCATGGAACACAGCTGTTCTGGAGACTATAAATTTGTTATTACTATCAATGAATCTGTACCCTTTAGTGCCTGTCTCATATCCCATAAATCTGAGTCTTCTGGACACATTTTCTCCCTTCCTTCTTAGTTGCTTAGGTATGTGTACGTCTGCAGTGACTCCAAATATGTGCATGTGTGCCAATTTTGGTTTCCTATTATACATTACTTCATATGGTGTCTTATTTACAATGCTGGACCAGGTTCTATTCTGTGTGTAATTGGAATAATGTAATGCTTCTGACCAGAATTGTTTGCTTAAGCCAGCATCTTCCAATGTGCATCTAATCATGGTTTGTAATGTTGAGTTCTTCCTCTCTACAATCCCGTTCTGGAACGCAGAAAATGGACTAGACGTGTAATGTAACATTCCTTTGTCCTTTAACCATTGGGAGAATTCTTTAGACATGAATTCACATCCCCTATCTGTCATGATTTGTTTTATTTTGATATTGTGTTGTGTTTCTATGCGTTTGTAAAATTCTTTAAATTTTTGAAAAGTCTCATCTTTGTGTTTTAATGTATAAACAAATCCATAGCGGCTATAATCGTCTACTATGGTCAAGAAGCAACGTTTTCTATAAGTGATTGATGGAGTTAGTGGACCAACTAAGTCCATGTGTACTAAATCAAAAATTTTGTTGGTTGATCTAGTAGATTTTCTTGGCCTGGGGCTAGTTTTTAGTTTTGTAGATTTACATACTGAGCATTCCAAATAGTTTTCACAATTTTTTATTTTAACACCTTCTGCGTGTTCAGTCATTTTTTGTACTACAGGAAAACTGGCATGTCCTAACTTCCTATGTAAGATGTGAGCACACTCATCATGAATTGGCTTACCTATCTTTGGTTTTTTTTCATTGTGTGCATCTTTGTGATCATGAGATATTTTACATTCATCATTGTCACTGTTGCTAATGTTTCCATCATCTACTTCAATACAATCTTCCATATTTGAATCAATGTTGTGCAACCATTTTTCCTTCGTTATTAGATAAGGTAGGCCTCCTTTAATCATTACAGTGCCTATATCTATTTTATTTTTCTCCAAAGTTGCTTTTCCTTTAGAAAAAACAATGTTAATATCAGAATCTCTACTTAGTTTTATGGCACTTAGTATGTTATGAGGTATTTCAGGTATTAGCAATACCCCCTCTATTTTTCCTAGACCAGGTAAGGATACATTCCCTCTACCTAACACTTGAACCTTTTCTTGGTTAGCTACCTTTATTACAAATTTATCTTCTACAAATGAAGACAATATATCTTTGTTATTAGTGGTGTGATTAGTTGCTCCAGAATCAATAAGCCAATTACTGTTCTCATTCTGCTGTGTGTTAGTGTTGTCTTGTTTATTTAACCCATTCAGTGAACCAGATTTTCTATCCTTTGAATTATCTCTGCCCCCTCTATTATCTTTGTAATTTGGTGGGCTTCTATATCTATGTCTATCCATGGAAGACTGTCTATAATTGTATTTGCTTCTATATTCTGACCTATGTCTTTCTTTTGAAATTTTGGGGCAATCTCTTCTATTGTGTTCCCTGGATCCACAGTTGTGACATTTAAATGTTTCATTATATTTTTCTTGGAAAGCTACTTTCCTATATGGTTTGTGTTCTATGTGATTGTTAGAACGATTCCTTCTTGAATTGTCTTCTGCTATTAATTTATTGGATAGACTTTCTATGGATAGGTATCCTAGATTGATTGTGTCTAAATGTGACATATAATTGTCCCATGATGGATCAAGTGAGTTGATGATAACACTTTTCATTGTTTGGTCTGAAATCACCTCCCCCCTTAAATGCAGCTCAGCTCTTATTTTGTTTAAAGATATTAAATGCTCACTTATGGAAACCCCTGGTTTTATCCTAGATGAAAAGAAATCTTTAGACATCCTTGTGGTGGTAGCTACACTGTCACTGTGAAACAAATTGAACATGCATTGAATAATTTCTGAAACAGTCAGATTTTGCTTAATGCTGTGATACATTGCAGGAGACACACTAGATATTAATAAGAAAAATGCTCTATGGTGTAAACAGTCTATTTTTAGAGTCTAAGGTCTTTTTGGGGGACTAGTGATAAAAAACAGTAAGTTTTCCTTCATAAAGACAACCTGGAGCTGCTGATACCATTCTTGCAAATTAATGCCATCTATCCTTAGCTTTGGGAAGTCACTGGGTAAATTTCCGACATTATTAGGTCCATTACTTACAACCTGAGGTAGTCCGTGGTCTCGTAAATGCAGAAAGTCACAAAACGGCGTGGGGATGCTCGCAACGAGCCTGCACGGTCTCCTCGTCAATTCATGTCTTCCCGGACCGTCTGCGTAGTCTCGCGCATGCGCGTTGTTCATTTCTTCCCTGGAGTCGTCGTGAGAGGTTCTCTTCATTGCGGCTCGCTCGTTCTGCTCCTCCTCAGACGAATCGGTCTCTGGCTCGATTTTGGGAGTCCTGACGATGGCGGCTGCTCTTCCTCTTCTTTTGAGGGCGTTGGTGCTTGCTTCGGTCTGTGGCGTGGGGCGGTATCGGCAGGGCTCTCTGGGTTCGGGCGTCGGCGCTCTCGTAGTCAGGATGGGAGCGGGCAGTTCTTGAGGCATTGGCTTGCTCGCTCACTTCTTCGTTAGTTTTTTAGTAATTTTTAGTTTTGGCCCAAATGCAGCAAAAAGCGTTTTCATTGCTGATTTTATTTGATTGTTTGTTGAATCATCTTCACTTTCTGATTCTGATTCTTCTGAGGTGTTTGAATCTTCTTTTTCGTTTTCGTTGTCTGATAATGTTTTTCGCACCAGAAATTTTGAATTGAGCTTTCTGATTGGCTCTGTTTCGCTCACCCTGGAGGTCTGTTGAAACCAAGATGGCTGCCATTCAAAATTTCACGCTGGATCACCGTTTTTCTTCTTCACAATAATTTTTTCTGCAGTCATATCACTCACTATTTTTGGGTCTTTTGATTTTTCATTAGTGATGTGCTTCTCTCTCGCTGCTCCGCTGTTCTTCAGCATATCTTGGAGGTTCGCGATGAGGCTTTCATCATTCTTCTGGCTCTTCAATAGTTTTAATATCTCTGACCTGAGTTCGTTATTCTCTATTTCGATTTCCTCCTGGTCATCATTTTCATCTATTATTTCTTCGTCTTCAGTGGTGTATTCTTCGGATTCTCTCGAAATCGCGTTTGTGGATTCGTTGATTATTTCTTGTTCTATTTCCATTTCTTTGCTGTATGCCCTGGTGTTGGGCCTATCTTTCTTGGACATTTTTAAGTTTTTATTGAGTCAATTAACCATCCTCTGCTACCAGCTTGTTGCGATATTTTCAGGATCAGACTCAATAAATTTAGTAAGAGTTAAAGGTTTAAATATATCTCCTTTTATTTACATTAGGCATTCTATATTCACTGAATATTCACAGATAGAAGCAAGGAAAAGGGTGCAAACAGCTCCTTATATATACAATGGGTGGAGCTAGATATGGGAGTGGTGAATTATGAATACATTAAGAAGTGAAGAATAAATTAACCCCTGATACCCCGTTCATATACTATTTACACATTAGAGAATAAGGCATTTACATCTGACAGATATATCCCAATACAATCATAGCTTAGTTTAAAAGTTCATGTACAATAGCTTGAAGTCCCCAATGACTCCACCCATATTTTGCCAAATGATGTCCAGAGACTAAGGGTTACAATGCATTAAGCAATAGCCGTCATAAAGTCAGCTTATTGCCCCCCACAAACTGGGTCCTCAATTCACCTACCTTAGAAAGGATGGAAGGCTGAGTCAACCTTGAGCCTGGTGAGATTCGAATTTACAGTAATTGCAGACAGCTGGTGTTAAATTACAATGCATTTATCCACTGAGCTATCCAGGCTCCCTGTCCATAGAGCTTAATTTAATGAATACAATTCAAAGGTTTGAGCAGACCAATTTCGAGGCAATTTGTCTCCAGGGGGTGTCCCTCCAAATCAGGTCTTGTTTTTGTATGTAAGCCAATTATTTCAACACCATAATGTTCTCATCCAAGGTGATCCATTGATCTGGTGTTGGTTAAGAACTGTGCTTGATTCAAATTGAGAACTGCAGGTAAAATCAAATCTGTGTTGCATTAAAATTGTTTTATTTTTGTTTAGAATCTTGAATCAGATAACCACCACTGAAGGATAGTTCTGACTTGATGTGGGGTGCTTACAATGAGGGCTCCCCCAAAGGTCAATTTCCTACTTTCTGAGCCAACACCCCTCGTGCAATTCAATTTGTGTGTGTGTGTGTGTGTGTGTGTGTGTGTGTGTCTACAAAGAGACCGAATGGCTTTTCCAAATTTGGCAAACCCAATACAGGAGCCCTGGTTAAAGCCTGTTTCAAATTTTCAAGGCTTCCTCTTTCATGTCCCTCCCATTTCAAACTCCAAGATCCAGATTCAATTAATTTTGCATAGAATTGTCTTAATTCTTGCTTGTTTATAGATGGAGGCGGAGACGCTACCCCTCCTTTCTATCAGGAGTGATTTTTATTTTTTTATTTTTTTTCTCCTGTGGGGGGGGGAAGTCTTTCCCTTTAAAGATTGCTGAAAGGCAGAGCTTTCCCCGTCCTGAATTCAAAACTCCTGGAATCAGTTTTATTGTTCCTAGTAAGGCAAGCAAGAAACAAACACATCTTTTATTCTTCCTTTTGTTGTGGAAATAAGGTGGCGTCTCAGTTTCTTAATGGCCCATTGGTAAAGGTGGGGGCTGAACTCCGCCTGAGTTTCTGCTTATTTTCTTTAAGGGAATTTTCTTGTGCTTTTAATATTGAGCTTCTCAAATCTTCCAACACTCCCTTCACTGATTAAGTGTATTCAAATGCTTTGTTCACTTAATCTGATCTCTGTCAACGAAAAACACCACTTCTCTTCTTTGGATCGGGCAATCTTTAACGCTGTCTTCCCTGCCCAGATCACCACTTCTCTCCTACTTCTTAGCACTTCCACATTTCAATCTGCCAACTTCCATAACTTTCCAAAAACAAATCACATACCTTCTCCTTTCCATCAATTCTACTTTCTCTAACTCCTTCTTATTATAACATTCAATTCCTCCTACCACTGCCATCCTGATTTCCAAGCCAGCACAAGTCTGTGTAGACAAATTTAAAGGCAACTTTCTGACTTCCCTTAAAACTTCCTCTCTTCCTTCAACTACCGTATATCCCTCTATAAACAAATTAGCTCCTCAGCACCAATTATCTAATCTCCCCGCAAACTGAAGTGAACAAAAACAAGCATACTCTCGAGGCAGAATCCAACATTTTAGACAAAAATGCCACTGAATCTCTCCCACCACACATCGCAATTTCCAACTCATCTCTGTGACAATTCCCAAAAAGGGCAGTAACTTGTGCTACTAGCAAACAAACAAATAAACAACAAACAAACATACAAACGAGCAAACGTGCCATCTGTTAAGGATGCAGAATGCACGCAGACATAAAAAACATTTAAGAAAGACAGCTTCAAAAATAAAACAATAGTAGATTAAAAAAATCTTTCAAAATAATTTCTTTGAGAATAAAAATAAGAATAAAAATAATTTTATTTCTATACCATCCTTCTCCCGAAGGACTCAAAATACAGCCTATTTTGTTTAAAAAAACAAAACAACACCAATTTAAAATAATTAAAAATATTAAATGGATTCGGCTCAATTTAAAATCCCAGAAATTTAAAACATCCGATTTAAAATTATGTTGCTAACCCAGCCTGGCGAAACAAGAGGATTCTGAGTACAGGTTTAATGAAGCGTTTTTAAACCTCCAAAAATTTCCAGAAAAAATAAAATCAAAATTGTATTCAGAGCAGAAAAGTTTTCATATGCAAATTAAAGAAACCTAGCAGCAACAGCATTAGCCGATCACCCACTTCCCCCTCCTTTCTCTGCTCAGCAGAGAGACATGCTGTCCGCAGCCCACCCTTTTCCTGCTTCTTTCTTCCAAAGGAAGGGGGGGGAAATACAGGGAAAAAATATTTAAAGTACATAGAATTCTCATCTTCCTTTCGCCTCTCCTTTCAACAACACAACCCTCTGCATTTCTTTCTAATTTCTCACATTCTCAACACACCGGCATTCACATTTGCACTGCAATCAACTTCTTGTTTAAACCAATTTCACATACAAAAAATCCCACTTCATGCAAACCAACCATTACAATAATCTCAAATATCTCTCACAGCCTCAAGCACAAATCATCTCACTTTGCTGGCAGCCACACATATCACAATCAATTGAATTCCATTCAAATTTACACACTATCATTATATATATGCATATATATTTAACAGAAATCACACCAAATTGATCAAATCATATCTGTTTTCCCATTTAGACAGGCTTCACCTTTTTAACTGCCTGCTAAACCCCGGGAGGGAAGAACAGTAAACTCTGGCTGTTTAAGAATGTCAGTTTATCAGAAAATTTATAACACTGCAATTAGTTCTTCTCTTACCACACATAAGATTACACACAATACTTAGTACTTAATTTCAATACTTAAATACTTAATTCCAGAGACTTCAGCACGCCAACTGGTCTCCCAGGAGATTGATCAGATCCCACTCTTCCACCCTTTTAATGGGTAGGTACCTCTAAACAGAGAGACTTTATACTTACCTGTTTTCTTTTCCTCTTTCTTTCTTTTTTTTTTATGTATTTTTGTTGAGTCTCTGTTGTCTGATTAACCTTCAAGGATTCTTGACTTGCCTGTCTTCGTCAGCGGGTTTACGGCACCTCCTCACTGAATCTCCGTGGACTTCAAAGGAGTCCTAATGGCCGGCCAGTGGATTTTCCTTGGGGAGGCGTCGATTCCCGCCGAGGCAGGCTGTCTGGTAGAACAAAAGTTCTCTGCCTTGTAGTCCCATCTGCAGGGTGCCATAAATGTTGTGGATTTAATAAGACAAACACAACTTTTGGGTTAATCAGAGACAGATTTTATATATTGCGCAATAGGTTCAAGGCTCTGTACATGAAGCGTTGAACAAAGACAGAAATTAGGTACAATGGTTTTATACCCTTCTAGACAAAGGATTCTTTTGAAGTCAGCAGTTCATATGGTCCTATACATTTATCAATTTTAATTGACATTACAGAGTTTCTTTGCAAAACAGTCATAATTCTTTTTGTAGATTACTGAAGCATATATTTTATCTTTTGACGATGGACAACTTTTAACTCATGTGGATCCCCTTGACCTAACCAACCTTTAAGCTGTATGTCATTAGAATGTTCCTTTCTTCTGACAACTTAGAGGCCTCCTAGAGCAGTGGTCCCCAACCTTTTTATCGCCGCGGACCAATCAGCCTTTGATAATTTTACCGTGGCCCGCTGAGCGCGCGCAGGGGTGGGGGCTTTGGGCCACACGTGCGTACCTGCGCGGGGCTCTCTTCCCTGGAGCCTTTGCGCATGGCCCAGGAGCTTTTGCGCACGGCCCAGGAGCTTTTGCGCACGGCCAGGAGCTTTTGCGCACGGCCCAGGAGCTTTTGCGCACGGCCCAGGAGCCTTTGCGCTGCAGTGTTCATGTCCCCCGGCCGCTGCGCGGCCCGGTGCCAGGTACTCCACGGCCCGGCACCGGTCCGCGGACCGGGGGTTGGGGACCACTGTCCTAGAGGAACCAAAAGGATTTTAGCTGAGTTTGTACTTTTTCCAACCGGATGCATTGCTTTTTAGAATAGAGTGAATAGAAAGTTATCCAGTGGTCATCCATCAGAGCCCGCTTCATTACATTACACTGGTGCCCCCAAAGGCTGCAAAAAAGGGAGTGAGTGAAATTGGAAGGGATGATTAAAAAAAGAAAACTCTTCCTCCTTGTGAAAAGAGAAATTCCTGTATCTGCACAAAGCTGTGACAGATTCCAGGCAAACAGAAGCAGGAAAGCCAATTTTTATTTTTATTAGATTTTTCCCCAGTGTTTTATTATTTTTTCAAATAACTAAAGGAGGTGAACATGCCCAACTCTTCTTCTTCCTACTATTTTCCCCACAACAACCACCCTGTGAGGTGGGCTTGTCTGAAAGAGAGTGTCTGTCCTGAGGTCAGCAAACAAGCTTTCAGGGCTAAGGCAGGACTTGAACTCAGGATCTCTTGCTTCCTAGCCTGATGCCTTAACCATTGTCAATGTTAAGGCAGGGCAGATTTTGGGCAAAGGCCCTGCTGGTCCCCACTGCCGCCTCATCTTCTAGCAGGAGCCCTGAGTCCAGCATGACCCTCCAACCCCCCACTCCCACAGGTCTTTCTGGGGTAGAGCAGCCCCATCCGAGAGCAAAGGAGAGAAACTCCTGGACACAGAGAGCTCCCCCCCCATCACAGCCCCTCCCTCTTCCCAAGGTTCAGCTAAGACTCACTGCCTGTAGGGGGCAGCATAGAGTCTGGCCCTGAAGTCCTAGCTGGGCCCTGGGAATTGAAATCAGAGCCTCCAGGTGATTGGCTCAAAGCCCCCAGCTGCCTTTGAAGCTTAAGGCGGGATTAGAACTCAGAGTCACTTACTGATTGGTTCAAAGTCATTAAAGGGCCTCCACCTACTTTTCTTCATAGCAAGATAGGTTGGCCACTGCCTTCTCCTCAACCTACCCCTGGCATTTCCTGGTGGTCTCCCAGCCCTGCTTAAGCTTTTCCAAATCAGCTGCATCCTGCAGGTAGTCCTCCACTTACAATGAGAATTGGGACCAGAAATGGCATTGCTAAGCTAGGCGGTCGTTAAGTGAGTTGTGCTGAATTTTACCATGTTTATTTCCACCGTTGTTAAGCGAATCACTGGGGTTGTTGAGTGAATCCTGCAGTCATGAGACAAACGCCGTTTCGCCCACTGATTTTCCTGGTCATAAATCCATGTTGATTGCCAGGCACCCAAATAGTGACCATGTGTCCAAGGGGATGCTGCACTAGTCGTAAATGCGAGGACCCATCATAGATTGCTTTTTTTCAATGGCCGTGGAACTTGGAACTGTCGCCAAATGAATGGATATAAATCAAGGACTCCCTGTAGGATACTTGGTTAGGGACTGAACCAGTGGTGAAATGTAAAATCTGTTACTACCAGTTCTGTGGGCGTGGCTTGGTGGGGGGGGGGTAATGTGACTGGGTGGGCGTGGCCAACTTTTTTTTTTTTAATTTTTAAAAGCATTTTTCAGGTTGTAGAAAAAATGCTTTTAAAAGTAAAAAAAAAAAATAGCCTCTGATGATCGCACAGCTGAGCTGGGCTTGTGGGGGGGGGGGAGGGGGGGCACAGGGATTTTTGCTACCGGTTCCCCGAACCACCCGCCGCCATCGCTACTGGATCAGGAGATCCGGTCAGAACCGAGAGCATTTCACCCCTGCCTTGGGGGGAGGGGAAACAGGGTCAGAGCCCAGGTGCGAATTAAGTGAGCTCAGAGTTGGCTTCCCTTGGTCCGTGCCTACCTGAAGCTCCTAATCAATACCTGGATTCCTTCTGAAGCTCCGCTTGAGGCTCACGATTCAATTAGGGCATCTGTCAGAACCCTGACAGCCTCCCTGAGCCCCATCATCCACTTCCCAGCTAGCATGAATTACCTTGGCTAAACCAGAGGAAAAAGCCAAGGAAACCGGCACTTTTCAGACTCCTTGCCGGCCTTTGCCAGACAAACTAATTCAAATCAAATCACAAAATGCACAAAACCAGCCTCTAAATTCCAAAATGCTGCAGAAGAAACTGCCTCCAAATCCCCGTCCTGACTGAACCGAGAATCGAAGGCTGTGGTGGCTTCCGCCTCCATTCAAGCTTCTTTTTGAGCTGCTGGCTTCCCTCTTCCTTCTTCCTCGGATCCTCCCAGCTGAGGACCCAGCGGATCTCTTCCCTGAGATTGGCAAGATCCTATTGATCTTGCGCAGAATCCAAAGGATTCCCCCTCCTTTGATCTAGAAATTAGAAATCCTTCTGGGTTAAATACCAGGCAGGTACGGGTTCATATAGAGGATCTCCCTTAGTTTCCCCTAATGAATATAGTACAGGTAAGTCCTCGACTTACAGGAATTCATTTAGTGACCGTTCAAAGTTACAACGGCGTCACTGAAAAAAGGTGACTTATGACCATTTTTTACACTTTCGACCTTTCTAGCATCCCATGATCGCTTGATCAAAATTCAGACACTTTGCAAATGGTTCGGACTTATGACCGTCACTGTGTCCCAAGGTCACAGGATCCCCTTTTACAACCTTTCCACTAGCAAAATCAAGGGGGAAGACAGATTCACTTAACAACCGTGATACAAACTTAACGACTGCAGTGATTCACTTAACGACTGTGGTGAGAAAGGGGACAAAATTCACTTAACAAATATCTCTCCTAACAAAAGAAATTTGGGGTTCAATTGTGGCCGTAAGTCAAGGACCACCTGTAACTCCTTTTTCATGCAATGTCCTGGTGTCTGATCTTTGTCTCATCCCAGCTATGAACTCAGCCTAAAGTCTCCTCTGATATCCACCGTTTCCCTCGTCTCCTGATAACCCCATTCCTTCCTTCACCCTCCATTGTGGCTGACATAGTCAATGGGGAGGGGGGGATCTGGCAGCCCCTGTTAGTTCCTCAAACTGATCTCTCCCCCACCCCCCTTGGATGCTTTCCTCCCAAGGTCCTCCTGGCTGGAGGGGCAGAGAGGAGCCAAGGCCTGGCTTTTCCAGAGGGGTCTGTGGATGGAAGCCTCCCCGGTGCTTCCTAAACCCCTTGAGAAGCTCCTGTTCAATGTAGGCTTCCTGGTCATGAAAAAGAGCATGGAGTGTGTTAGTTCAACGCCAGTTTGACCTTCCTTTGAAAGACTCTTGGAATCTTGTGCTGCACAAAAGGTCGATTTATATCAGGAAGGGAAGTTGGGTTCTGCCAGCTGTAGGTTTCTGATTCGGCCATTACTAAGTGAATTACAGGATGTTTTTTTTATGCTTCAGATGATAATGAGTTTCTTTAGAGCCAGACTTTTACTGTTTTTACTACTTTTATTCATTTTCCAACACTGCACTGTTGCCCTGCCTGGTGGATGCTCTCAGGACAAACTGTATAAAATAAATACCATCCTCATTCAGATACTGTTAAGTCTGCTGTTCTCTATAACCTTCACACAGATCATAAGATTTCTACTATCCATCATACGAGTCAAATGGACAGAAACAGAAGCAATCTGGGTGCCAGGTGCTGAATTCTGTGCAGCCTCCCTCCCCCCACCTGCTGTAAAGTAAGATCCCCAAAATAAGACTGAATATCCATTTTTTTATACTTAAAATGGTCATGAGGGCACAGAACCGGTTGTTAAATTATTTGAATCTCACACCTGCTGTATTTTGTTGAACTCTTTTCCGTTGATGGGTGGGGCCATGCAGGCTATAAAAGCTTGAGTGGATGAGAGAGAGAGAGAGAGAGAGAGAGAGAGAGAGAGAGAGAGAGAGAGAGAGAGAGAGAGAGAGAGAGAGAGAGAGAGAGAGAGAGATGGACCCAAATGAGCTGCTGTGGCCATCCCTTGACAGACCCCAGAACGTCCTTGGAGACCCCTGGAAAGTGACCTTGTTTGTCCTTGGGGTCTATGCATTGGTTGGCCTCTGCGTTTTCTTCCACCAGTGCAGGTAAGTTGCTCCTGATCAGGGGAGTGGCCTCACCACAACCTGAGGAGCCCTGGGGCACTGAAAGCCTCCCAAAATGTTGGTGGGACTAACAGGAGAAAGGATAGAGTCCCTCAGGGCTGGAAGGGACCTTGGAGGTCTTCTAGTCCAACCCCCAAGCTTTCCTTGAAAATCTCCACTAATGGGGCCCCCATTAAGAATATGTTTATTATCCTTGTTAGGAAAAGAATGTACCAGTCAGTTATATTTTATTCTCTTTTTCTTCTCCAATCCCGAGAAAAAGGACTATAGAACTGCTATACACACAGCTCTTCTAAAACGATACACATTCAGCCTCACTTACTGCATTTGGGAAAACACACCCAGAGTCCACTTTCTGCCACCCATTTAACTGTAACTTCTGTACATTAGAACATTACAGACGCCTTCAGATCTTCTTCCCTAGCCTGACTGTTAGAGCCCGGTGATGTCATGGAGGGAGTAAAATGGGGTGAAACTCACTTAACAACGTTCTTGCTTAACAACCAAAATTTTGGGCTCAATTGTGGTCATAAATCAAGGACTATCTCTGCCTTCCTCTGCATGGCAGCCTTGTCCTTGTAAACTCCTTCTCCTTTCTGGCACTTTTCCTCTCTGTTAGAGGCACCCAAATAATCCAGACGATATAAGGTTTACTGCTGCAGCAGAGGGTTGGACTAGATGGCCTCTAAGGTCCCTTCCAGCCCTAGATTGCTGTCCTGTTTCAATGTGTCTTCTGAAGCCACTTCTAGTGCCACAGTTTGTGGTCCTTCCTTCCTCTTCTCTCTCTCTCTCTCCCTTCCTTCCTCTTTCTTTCTCTTTTTCCTTTTTTTCTTCTTTCACATTCTTTCTTTCTTTCTTTCTTTCTTTCTTTCTTTCTTTCTTTCTTTCTTTCTTTCTTTCTTTCCTCTCTCTCTCTCCCTTCCCTTCCTCCCTCCTTCCTCCTTCAAAGACTAGGAAAGAGAGACCCACCCGAGACATGCGAGGTGGGAGGCCCGAGAGAAAGCGCCTGGTCTGGGCACACAGCCCTCCATGATGAAGCCCTTCCCAGGGAGCAAAGCAAGAACTTACCGATCCTGATCCTGATGGTGAGCTCCAGCCACGGCAGCGGTGGCGGAAGGAGAGCTCCAGAGCGGTGGCAGTGGTGCTCCGGGAGGGCAGCCCTCAGGGCCCAGGGAAAGCGCACAGCCAGGAGTTGCCCCTTTGGGTCCTCCCAGTCCAGAAAACGCTGCAGGCAGCAGAGCTCTCCTGTTGGGAGTGAAGTCGGACCCAAAGCTAAATTTCGCTGTGCTGCAAAAGACTCTTTCCCATTCCCAGCAAGAGCAGCAGGGGAAAGAAGCAGCCGCTGACCCAGAAAGCACGCCCACAAAATAAGCCACGCCCACAGAACCCGTAGGGAAGATGTTTAGATTTCGACCCTGTTCTCCTGCCTTTCAGCCCTGCACAGATAACTCTGCAACCTGTGGAAGCAGATCACACTGATCCAGAATTTTATATTTTCTATTTTTGAGATGCAATGTAGACTTACGTGGCATTCTTCTCCCTCGCACTCCTCAGCGGTTCCCCCCCGGATGTTGTAGGAGCCTGGAAAAGTTAAAATAAACAACAGGAATATACTTATAAATCAGCTCACTCACCCTCCGCTATCCCCAACCCTCACATCTTATTATGACAGGAACAATTTTTCAGGTATAACCTCTCCTGGTTAAAGAAAAATGGGGTTTTCACAAAGTTATTTGTTACGTAAGAGAATTGATCTCTCAGCCCAGGGGTGAAATCTAACAGGTTCTGGAGAACCGGTAGCGGAAATTTTGAGCAGTTCGGAGAACCAGCAAATGTCACCTCTGGCTGGCCCCAGGAGTGAGGAGGGAATGGGGATTTTGCAGTATCCTCGAGCCACACCACGCCCACCAAAGCCACGCCTACAAAACTGGTAGTAAAAAAAATTGGATTTCACCACTGTCTCAGCCTGATTCATTCACATAATAAAAGGATAATGTGAAAATTTGCTATCCTTAGTAACGGACACTTAGACCATTCCCCAGAAGATTTAGACTGCTTACCTGAGGGGGGCGGGGGGTGATGGACCGCTGAGGAGGAGGCCCTTTTTGGATGGGGGGCAGCTGGCCGGCACCTGAAGCCTTCTGCTGAAAAGCCTTGGAGATCGTGAGGACGTTGGGCCTGGACACGAGGGAGACCCCCAAGCCCAGTTAACACAGGCACCCTGGGTCCTATAGATGGGTTGGAACTATATATTACATACCTCCGTGTGCCTCCATAAGCCCAAATCCAATGTCTCTTCTGGTACCACTGGGGAAAAAAGTAGACTTCTTTAAAAAATAGACTTCTTTAAAAACACAAACTTATTGACTGCGATTAAAGACATTCATTTTTTCTGCCACAGTTTGATCTGGGTTCTTTATTCCCCAATATTAGGAGCCAGCTGATACTTCTGGCATCTAAACTCTTCACCCTTCCTGCTGAAGTTAAGGAGATAGTGTTGTTTTTTAATTGTATTCTACCTCTATTTGTAGACTTTCCCTTCCTTTTCATTACAGGGTTGAGTAATTACTATTCTAACTGCTAAAGTTAAGTGTTATAATAAGTCTCTCTTTAATTTCACCCTACCTCTATTTGAGAATTTCCTCTTCATTCTCATCCGTTGTAGGAAATTGCCTGCCATTGTCAGAGAGGAAATGCTCTTTCCTTCAGCACTCAACCCCTTGGGTGACCCAGAGAGCCCAGGAGACCTTCTATGACACGGGCTACGATGTCACAATCTTTGGCCCAGCTGTGGAGAGAGGCCAGGGGTGCCCCTTGGGCAGCTCTGGGCCTCACAGGAGGAAGGGGTTGCAAGCCCAGGTAGAGATCCTGGGAGGTCACAGGCAAAGTCTGTGGAATAAAAAAAGAATTTTTTTCTTTCTAGAATATTTCTTATTCTATTCTATTCTATTCTATTCTATTCTATTCTATTCTATTCTATTCTATTCTATTCTATTCTATTCTATTCTATTCTATTCTAATTCTAATTCTAATCTGGAGTTGTTACAGTTTGTATTCCGTCCCATCTTTGGATTCCAACGACTTCCACAAAATAAGAGAAAAAGAGAGAAGCTTTGGAAATCCAGACCATTCAGGAAATTAGACAGGTCCGTCAATACAGGAGTAAGTGAAATAAAGAGAAAAGAAGGAAAGTGTTAGGAATGCAAACAGAGGAAAGGAAACTCCAGCACAGGGAATGATTTAGGAATGAACAAGGAGGAGCCTGGCTGGAAGTCCTTGTTCTATGCGATCTTCTTGTTCAACTGAGGATTGTCCCCATGAGATGGTCTCCTGGCCTGGAAGAGCTTCCCCTTCAGCCTCTCCCATCTCGGAAGGCCCAGGAGAAGCTCCGGGTATTTGGGAGGCCGTTGCCTGGAGGGGATGAGATCTCCCTGGACCAAATTCTCTCCCTCCGACATTCGAGGCTCTTTTCCATATATATATATATATATATATATATAAACCACCAAAGAACAGATTGACCCAGACTCCATACTCACAAACACTAGAAACTTGAATTTAATTTGGGTTTTTTGTCTTTCCCTTCAATGGCTGGGGTGAGATTTTTATTTCAGAAATAGGAAAGCTTACACATTTTTTTTATCAAAATAAAGAAAAATTCTAATTCTGCTGTTTGCTGACACTATTTTTTTTAAACATCCAATTTCACTTCATCTTCCAATCTTTCTGCTCTGCGTCTCCAATAGATTTGCTTAAGGCTGACTTTTATCATTCGTTCCTTTAATTGCTGTATATCTCACGGATCACACTCTACAGAGCTAAAGAACTTTTTCTACAGAGTTGGATAATTTCTCTTTTTTTTTTGGTGTTTGCTTTTTATTTTTCTTCTGTCAAAGTCTAAGTTTTCCTTTGTTTTTTTAAATATATTTTTAAATATTCCTTCATTTTCTCTGACCCTTCCCTCCTTCTGATTCTGGGCTGCATCTGAACAGAAGAAATCAGATTTTGCATTCAAATCCTCCAGTTCTTTTTTTAAAAAATTTTTTTATTAGATTATAGAATAAAATACAAAAATAAAAAAAAAACAAAGAGGAAGAAATGGGAGGAGGGGAAAGAGAAGTGGGGGGGGAGGGAGAAAAGAAAACAAAAGCGTTGATTTCAGACTATCTCTATTGCAGTAAAATAAAGCCTTTTTACCTTTCCATAATAATATAAATAGTTTTGTAAAAGAAAGCAGATTTCACATTCAAATCCTCCAGTTCTCAAGGAAGAAAAAAGTCCCGCCTCTCTTTCTCTCTACTGGCTGCTTCTATTCCCGCCCCCTTCATCATGACAACCCTGTAGCCAATCAAAGAGGGGGAAGAGCCGGTTGCCTGGGAGCTTCCCTGCCCTCAGCCTGATGGAGAAGAGGCTGAAGAAGCCAAGCCAAAGCGGGGGGGGGGGGAGGTTAAATAAAGAGCAAAATTCAAAGCTTTGGGGGGGATGAGAAAGAGGCAAAACCTCCCAGAATTGCAGAGGGAGGGTGGCTTAAGCCCCTTCCCCAGAAAAGGCTGCAATGAAGAGGGTCTCCTCAGCTGGGAGGTCTGGAGGGGCCACAGGGGACCCCGATCTTCCTCAGAGTCAAGGAGGGTCCCCTCCAGCCACCTTTTCCTCCAGGGCAACCCCGGATCCCCCTTGGAAGACCCAGCCCTGCATGGCTTCTCCCCCACGAGAGCCTCTCCTGGAAAGACATGGAGCCAAAGCGAGGCTGGAGAAACCCCAGGGGCTGTGTCCCCCCAACATTCAACCCTGGGACCCATAAACCAGGTTAGTCTCTTCCCAGGAATGCCCCAGATCCCCTCCTCCTCCCTGGCCATCCTGGACTTTCTCCCTGAGTGCCCCATATGTGGAAAGAGGTGGCTGAGCAACATGAGATATGGTCTCCCCACTTCCCTGGACTCAGAAGATGGAAGTTGGATTTTGGATTTTGCAGATAAGCTTTCCATCTGCAACACAAGGATCCTGAGCTCCCCTTCCCTCCTTTCGTCCCTCCCCCCCCTCCCCACATGGGGAGAGAGGCAGCCTTGATTTCTCCATCTCTTTTCACTTGGATATCTCTAACTTCTCTCTCTCACTCTCCCTCCCTCACTCTCTCTCTCACTCTCTCTCTTTCTCTCCCCCTTTCCCTCTCTCTCTCCCTCTCCCTCTTTCTGTGATTTTTTTTAAACTGCAAAGTTCGAAAAACTAGTTTTTCACTAAGGTTGATTTTGTTCTTAGAGACTGGCTGCACTATTGCATCAGCCCTTTTCTGTGATGCCCTTGAGCATTAGCTTTCAAAATAAAGTAAATTTTGGTTCTAACTCAGCTGGCAGCTATTTCAGATCTGTGATATACTCCAGCATTAACTGGCCCCCAGAATTTTGTCTTTCATCACTATGCAAACAAATATCAGATTTATTTGTTATTTCAGCCACAGGTGCCATGTATTCCCTGCATGGAGCTTCCAAAACTCAATTCTAGATGATGGATTTAATTCCATCTCTCCTCCTGTTATTTTGAATCACATGAGGATTATTTCCCTTTCATTTCCCTCCAGAGAATTTCCTAACAATCTCCAAGTCCAAGAACTAGTTGAATTATCCAGGGATCCCTCCTGAGAGGGAGAATTATAATAAAAGTTTCAGCTCTGCTGTTGGGCCAAATCCTCCAGGGGAGACTTTGGGCAGAGAAATATGGAGGTTTGGGACAGGCAGAGTCTGTGCTCTTGAATATACGTCTCTCTCCTTTCCAGGTGAAGCTGAGTGTTTCTCTGTGTTGAGAAAAAGCAACTGGAGTTTCCACCTTGTGAGAGTCCTTTGAATTCTTCTAATTCTTCCTTAGAAACAGAAAAGGGATTCATTGATTCACCCCATGAATTATGGACCTCCAGCTTCTGCTTCTGCTGCTGCTTTTGTCCCATCCAGTCTCTGGGAAGCTGAGAATGAAATGCCCGCTGAGTTTGGAGAACCAGGATGGGAAACCATGGAGCTACTACAGACCAGGAGACCATTTAATCAGTATAGTTACCAGTGGAAATGAAAGTTTGCATACAAAGTTGCTTTTCAACGTGGCTCCTTCTGTTCAGCTTGTTTTCCATGATTCGTAAGTCATTCAGGGTGATGGAGTTGCACTCCCTCCATTCAAACACTCTCCTTCTTTTCAGTTTTTTATTTTTCATTTATTCCTATAATTTCCTGAATGATTTTGATTTCCATGGCTTCTCTCTTTGGTCTGATTTTGTGAAAGAGACTCAAAAAGGGGCCTGAAAAAAAAGCTGAAAGGGCTGCAGATTATTTTCCTCTCTCGGTTCAATCCTCAATTTATCACTTGGATAATGAGTTTTATTTAAAGTAGTTGTGGAATCAGTTGTAGTTGCCGTACCTCAGCCCATTTCAGTATTTGTGTATCTGATCATTGCTTTTGGATCAATGCTGGTTTAAGGCTCAGTAGGCTTCTGGAGGATTATATATATTATACATAACAAAAGTATTTGTTGTGGCTGTTGATTATAATAACTTTTTTTTCAATAGGACTTCTTACAATTTTTTTTATTGCTTACTATTCATTTTCAACATTCAACTGGCTAACAAAAATTCCCATCTCTTGCACAATCTCACACTTGGCTACAACATCCATAACAACTATTTGAGCACTTTACGCACTTCAGATGCCTTGTTGGACATGCTCTCCACTGGAGAAGCCAATGTCCCCAACTACGGCTGTGGAAGGAAGGAGAACCTCCTGGCTCTTCTTGATGCAGCTCATAGGGACATCTCAATCCAGATGTCAACATTAGGAGGCACCTACAAAATCCCGCAGGTTTGTGTGTGTTTTTCTCCCTCTGGTAAAGGGAAGGGTGGGTGGTGGTGGGTGAGCAATAGATGCAATCATGTCTTCTCCATGGAATTCAAGAGCTGCTTTTCTCCATATTAGCAAAAATCTCAATATTTTACCCCATTATGTTCATGTTGAGATTAATATAAAAGGCATGAAATGCAAGCGATACATTCCCTGGAGAAGACATTCTACCAACTATTTAACTGATCAAAAAATACCCCTGGTTGTTGGGGCCTCTATTGGCATCTTCATTTTCACAGAAAAATGATGCCTGCCATATCCAATTATATTGAAGTTGGCAATAGTAGCATTTTATCCATCTAAAATGTGGAATAAAAAGGACTCTAGCAATTATAGACCAAATAGACTAGCAGATATTTTGGCTAAAATTTATGCCATGATCCTCTTAGTTAAACTTGAGAAAAATTCATTCCGTGCAGAAGGTTTTACGTAGAGTTAAATGCTATATGGATTTTATAAGAAATAATACATATTAATAATCTAATATTGGCAACAAGTTTGTCTTGAAATATCTAATCTATATCAGTGAGGTAAAACAAGATTTGCTGCTTTCTAGATGTTAGTGCAGCATTTGACTCAATAAACAGAGAAATATGATGGAGAAAATGGATGGCCCTCAAAATGGAGCTCAGCCTGTTGGCCCTGATCCAAGCCCTTGTTTGAGAGGGAGGTTTGGGCTCAATGGAGCCATGAGAAGGAGGATCTATGCTTACCAAGGGGAAAGGGAAAGATGCATATTTGAACCCCTGTTCTTCAGTCTAGATATGAATGACTTACTAGGACTAATGCAGGATCAAAAAACAGATCATTAATAAATGTTATTTCATTCTTTGACAAAAATGACTAAATTAGTGGACCAATGAAATGCAGTGCATGTAGTATACAGTACTTGGATTTCAGAAAGGCTTTGACAAAGTAAACCACAACCTATTTCTCGGGAAGCTGAAAATATGTGGGAGAGACATCATCACCCCCAGATGGAGTCAGCCTGTGGTCCTCAATGGAACTACGTCTGCATGGAGGGAAACAAGCAGTGGGGGACCCCAAGGTTTCATTTTAGGCCCAGTTCTCTTCAACATCTTCATGAATGATTTGGATGAGGGGAGAAATGGGGAAATCATCAAATTTGAAGACAACACTAAAGTGGCAGGAATAGCCAACACCCCAGAAGATAGGCTGAAGATCCAGATGGATCTAGGTAGACTTGAACCCTGGGCCTACCTAACAAACTGTAATTCAATGTAGAGAAAAGTAAGGTTTTATACTTAGGCTAGAAAAACCAAATGTCCACTAAGAGATGAGGTGAAAAAAGGCTCCATATCAGTAACTGTGAAAGGGATCTTGGAGTCCGAGTGGACAATCACTTAAATATGAGCCAGCAATCTGTGGCAGCAGCCAAAAAAGCCATTGCAATTCTAGGTTGCATTAACAGAGGGATAAAATCAAGATCACATGAAGTATTAGTACCGCTTTATAATGCCTTGGCCAGACCACACTTGGAATCGTGCATCCAATTTTAGTCTCCATATTATGAAAAAGATGTAGAGACTCTGGAAAGAGTGCAGAAAAGATGATTAAGGGCCTGGAGACTAAAACATATGAGGAACAGTTGCAGGAATTCAATATGTCTAGTCTAGTGAAAAGGACGAGGGGTGACATCATAGCAATGTACCTCAATATTTGAGGGGCTGCCACAGAGAAGAGGAGGTCCACCTATTTTCCAAAGTACTAGAAGGCAAGACAAGAAACAATGGATGGAAACTAATCAAGGAGAGAAACAACCTAGAACTAAGGAGAAATTTCCTAATGGTGAGGAATGGAACGTCTACCCTTCAGAAATTGTGGCTGGTCCATCACTGGAGGCTTCGAAGAAGAGACTGGACAGCCACTTGTCTGGAATAGTATAGATAGATACAGATTAACAGAGTTGGAAGGGACCTTGTAGGTCATCTAGTCCAAGCAGACCCTACACCATTTCTGACAGTTGATGGTCCAGTCTCTTCTTGAAAGCTTCCAGTGATGAAGCTCCCACAACTTCTGAAGGCAACTTTATCTCTTTATTTCCAGGTTGAATCTCTCCTGGTTCAGTTTCCATCCATTATTCCTTGTCCGGCCTCTGTCCGGCCTTTGGGTGCTTCGGAAAATAGCTTGACCCCCTCCTCTCTGTGGATATAGAAGCAAAAAAAGATGCAGCAATCCTCAGAAATTATAATAGGCCCTTTATTGGAATAGAATACTCCAGTTGGCATTTGCACGTGTTAATCTAATTGTGATAAATTGTAGGGTTGATACAGTAATATTATTTACATTTTTATTGTTTTTTAATTTGCTTATTATTTTCCATTATTATGATACAATCTTGTTAATAGTCTGTCTTTAATATTTTAAACAATGTCTGATTAACAAACTATTCTAATACATTCATGAGAACCAGGTTGGATTTATTCAAATCTAATATTTTGGACTTGCTCTAATCCCAAATGTAACACAGCATTCTTCATTGCTTTTTCAGATCAGTCATACAATTGTTTCAGAGGCTCTGAGTGATAAAAGTCAATTCCCCTTTTTCCACCAGATGCTCCATAAAGAAGGATTCCACTACCCAGCAATTGTCCACCTGCTCCTCCATTTCAGATGGACCCTGATTGGCCTCTTTGCTTCAGACACAGAAAATGGAGAGAATTTCATGAGGATTTTTATTCCTATGCTTGTCAGGAGTGGAATTTGTGTGGCTATATCACAACTGTTCTCAACAACTGGATATACAGCATCCCTTAGGGATTCCCTCTCTAAGTGGAGACAAGTCAACGTCTTTGTTCACTTCATAGAATTTGATTCCATTTGGGGCAGAATTCTTCCTTTCCATTTAACATTTATGCGTCTCCCAGGACCCATTGAAGGGAAAGTCTGGATCCTCACAAATTTTGTGTTGTATGCAATGAACAAGCGTAGACTTCTCAAATACATCCATAGTATTTTGAACTTTGCTTATCTGCCAAAAGAAAGTCCAATGGATGATGCCTTTAAACCCAATTTCTTTGTGGAAGAAAAGTTTCAAGATTTTTATTTCCGCTGTTCTCTTTCAAAGAATGTCTTTTCTGTCAAAGGCCGGAGAAGATGCACCCAGAAAGCCCCACTGGAGACCCAGGAGAAAAGGAACAGGATCCAGATCCCAAGTCACTACCATCATTACAGTCTCATTCAGACTCTGGCCCAGGCCTTGAATGCCGCTTATTCCTCCAGATCGAGGAGGAGGAGAAGGAAGGAGGGAGAAAAGACTTTGGGGTCTCCAAGGCTGCAGCCGTGGCAGGTATGTGGGTCCCAATATGGATCTATTAATCTGAGATCCTTTGGAGGAGGAATCCAGAGGAGAAGGAGGGGAACCATCTCAACAGATCTGTCCAATTCAATTACTCAGGGAATAATGGTTTCAAAGAGTAGATACCATCGCATTTTAATATTACACACTGCTAATTTGAAAATTCTGTATTCTTTTTTGAAATGAATTCCCGTATTTGTGGGTTGGTGATGAGGATGGTGGAATTTCCCCTTTGTTCCGTCCCCACTGCAGGTGGGTCTGTGTGCAGCTCAACAGGCAGCTAAACCCCCCTCTTCTCTTGACAATCCATGAACAGGAGACTGAACTTCTCTGCTTTGCTGGCTCAGCTCTACAACAGCAAATTCTCCTCCAGGCTTGGAGCCTGCAAGGGGACCTGGTCCTTGAGTTGGGGTCTCCCCAAACCAGAATGTTCACTTCCTGAGATTCTTTTTTTTTAAGTTTTTTATTTTAAACATAGTTAAAAAGACATACATAAACATACAAACATTTACAAAAATCTTAATTTCTTTTTCAGCTGCTTAGCAGTGATCCATTTCTTACTACAGATATTATAATGTTAACTTATTCAGCCTTCTTCTTCTATTATATTTCTTTTCTATTAACATGTTAATTGATCTATCACATAAGAATCTATCCTGAGATTCCTATGGCTGCATTTGCCTTCTTTCCATGACCATCTCCCTGCTGACTCAGATTCTGTTTCCCGTTACCAAATTTTTCGGAGTATAAGATGCACTTTTTCCCCCCTAAAAGGGGGTGAAAATTTAGGTGCATTTTATACACCGAATATAGTCCTGCCAGCCCACTGGCCACCACCCTTTGGCCTCTGCCTCCTTATAAGCAAACAGCAAGAAAAAACAGCTCCTTTCAGCTTCAGCCCAGCCTCATTAGCACAAGTTGATTGGATCAGCCTCCCAACTCTCAGCTCATTTGCTTTAAGCTCTTTTCCGCAGGGCTCTGCTGCTTGCTGCAAAGAGGTAAATTGGTGGAGCAGATTTTTTTTCCCCTTGTGCTAATCAAGCTATGCTGAAAATGAAAGTAAAGCAGGCTGTTTGCTGTTTGCTGCAATGAGGCAAAATTGCTCAGAGGCAGAGGGAGATTTTTTTTTCTTCTTTTCCTCACCAAAAAAGGTAGGTTCGTCTTATACTCCGATCCATCTTATATTCTGAAAAATACGGTAACTACGATTTTGAGATCACAAACATACATATGAAGTTTGGTGTCCCTCATCTTTCTTCCCGTCCATCATCCATGTTCTCATATGAGACTCTGTTGTTAGTTAAGTTCTAGTTGCTAAAAATCAGAGATTTTTCTATTGCTTTTTACATACCGTATTTTTTGGAGTATAAGATGCACCTTTTTACCCCCAAAAAGAGGGTAAAAATCTGGGTGCGTCATATACTCCAAATGTAGCCCTCACCCACCAGCTCCTACCCTTCGGACATTTTCAGGCAGTTCCAGGCAGGAGGGATCTGGGTCGGGGCACAACCTGGGGAACAACCCTCTTTAGGACAGTCTGGGGGGGGTGGAATCTGCCCAGCAGACGTTTTGCATCTGGTCACCCCTTTGGCTGCCCAGCGTTTTGGATTCGGGGAGGGGATTGCACTGCTGCTGCCTGAAAGTGCTTTTCTTCCCATTGCACATTGCAGAGCCGCGAGCCCCCATCCTTCTCCTCAGCAGACTCACCTTCTCTTTCCTCCTGGCCAGATCTGAAATGCGATGCACTTTTTTTGTCTCTGCACACCCCATGTTTGGAATCAGGAAGGGGATCGCGGGTCTGCCGCCCGAAGACACTTTCCTTTGGCATCAGGATCTTCAGGGATGCCAGCAGCAAATTAAGTTCCAGTCCATCCGACCATTCAATCCATCGGATTCAACAGAGAGAGGGACCTCTGCATATCACACCTCACCTTGAGGGATGTCTTAGTATGTAGGGCAGGTAAGAGATGAAGAAGCCTGTGGTCAATTGAGGCAGCTTCCAGCTTCTCCCATAGCTTAGTCCTGGGAACCGTATCAAAGGCTGCCTTGAGATCTATAAAGGAGGCGTAGAATGATGCAGGTCTATTTGATACGTATTTTTCCATCAGTTGATGAAGAACTAAGCACTGATCGGTAGTGCCTCTCCCCTCTCTAAACCCGGCTCCCTCTTCAGTGATCAAATTCTCCAGAGCCAGCCACTCTCCATCTGGAGGTGTTTTCCATCAGGATGACCAGGGAGAAGATTAGCCTGACAACTTTCTTCTTGATCAACCCATGCTTTCTGGGAATCAACCTCTTGCTTTCAAAGAGTTTGTGAATAACCCTTTTCCCCACTCTCTTCATTTTATTTGTCATCTGCTCCAAAATGTTCCCTATAATTGACCAATTGTGTCGATTATATTTTATCTGTATTTTGTCAGTATATGATGGACAAATCTTTCTCAAACATTTTCATTCACTTTTGAAGATGGTGGCAGTATTTGTATCCTATTTAACCATATTTGGAGATTAGACAATTGTTGAAGAAAGATTCAATGTGGGATAAGAAACAAAGTTTTCTGTTTTTCAAATTCCTGGATATTCCCATTCTAGTTTCATCCCTTTCTGGAGAAGAATGAGTTTTGCAATATTTCCAGCATTAAACTGTACTTGGACCAAAATGGAGAGATAAACGCAGATGTGGTCATCAAAATCTTCTTGGTTCTCCCCAAGGAGGATCCCAAGAAAGAGTTTCTGGCGTATTCTCTAAGACAGAGATTTACTATCAGCCAAGATGCTCTTTCACAGCTAAAGTTGCTCAATAAGGTGGGAGAAATTTTGTTGTTTTTTCTCTGTTTTCCAAAGCCTGAGGTCCCATTTCCAGTGGGCAAAGCCTAGAGTCTCCAGGGTGGTTGGCCTCCCATGCTAGGTGGTGTCATCTGATTGTAGTTCTTCAACAGACAGGACCTAAGTGGAGTGGCTTTGCCACATTTTAGGAAAATCTTTCAAGATCTTACTGCTCAGAATTTTCTTTCTTCATCACAGTTTATTTATTTATTTTTATTTTGTTCTCACTTATATGCCGCCCTTCTCCCGAGGGACTCGGGGTGGCTTACAATATGTAAAACAGTAGAAACAAATTCATAAAATAATTAAAATTTACAAAATCAAATAATTAAAACCCCAGTAATTTAATATAAAAACCCCATCGGATCAGCTGATTTGTTCGAACAGCCATGTCTTCAGGCCCCGATGGAAAAAGCGGAGATCGGGGGCCGTCCAGAGCTCAGTGGGCAACCCATTCCAGAGGGTCGGTGCGCCCACCGAGAACGCCCTCAACCTGGGGGCCACCGGCCGACATTGTCTGGCTGATGGCACCCGGAGGAGGGCAATTGTATGTGAGCACACTGGATGATGGGAGGCAGGTTGGAGGTGGTCCTGCAAATACCCCGGGCTCATGCCATGTAGGGCTTTATAAGTAAGAACCAGCACTTTGAAGTTTAATTTCATATTAAAAAACCTAATAGAATAAAATTTCCTAAATCTTTTACAGTAATCTTTATTATCACTTTTATTAAGAATATATCATCATATTTAAATCTTTTTTCAATTCCATCCCTCTAGACTACATTAAATAGAAAATTACTTTATTGCAGTGTTAAATTCTGACAGCAAAAGGGAGGAACTAAAGGAAGAATCTGCCACTTGTTATACCTCCGGCATCTATTTAAAAGTAGTAAGAGGTTTCATATTTACCTCAATGAAGACCAGAGGCTACTTGGCTCCCTCCATTTCTCCCTCCATTTTACGTGGACTGAGAGTCCTAACACCTTTTCTTTGTCATTCCTTTTCTTCTGCTCAGTCCCTGCCTCAGTCCAAATGTGTGGATAGTTGTCATCCTGGATTTGTCAAGAGGGCTCGAGAAGGAGAGCCAGTTTGCTGCTATGATTGTGTTCCTTGTCCGGAGGGGACCTTCTCCACTCAGGAAGGTGGGTCACACTGAGGAAAATGGGAGGCTTTGTGGAACTGGATCCAAATTAAAAAACAGATTGAAGCTCACCTGGTTTTTTATTTTTAATCTGCACAATTTCTTATCTAAATGGAAGTAAATCAAAAAGACTTGGAAGGAGGGGCTGGGAAAGAGATGGGAGGAGGGGGTGGCAGACTGGGCAAGCTTTACTAACAGCAGAGGAAACATCTGTTCTGCTTTTTAGTTTGGATATGTGCTGCTAAGTTTACCTTTCTAGGAACATCTGAGATCTTTGAAACTAGATGAATTGTTTCAGGTCCACCTTCTGAAAGACTTTTCAATCCACTGTATATTGAATCCTCCCCTTGAGGATCACTGAGAAGGTGTCACTGGTCCATAATCTGGTGCTGTGGATAGTTATGGGGGGAACTCATTACACAAATAGTCTGCCATATAGATCAATCAATCAATCAATCAATCAATCAATCAATCAATCAATCAGAATAGAGTAGAAGGAACTTTGGAGGTCTTCTAGTCCAGCCCCCTGTTCATACCATTTCAGACAAGTGACTGTCCAGTCTCTTCTTAAAAACCTTCAATGTTGAAGCACCCACAACTTCTGGAGGCCAGCTGTTCCACTGGCTAATTGTTCTCACTGATAGGAAGTTTCTCCTTAATTCCAGGTTCCTTCCAGGTGTTACAGGATACTGTAGGTAACCTCCAAGTCCAGGATATTAACTTCCATGTGGCAGGACTCAGGATGTTTGCTTAAAAAGTTTATATGATTCATTATAAACCTCTAATAGTGTAGGTTCCTATGAAGATTCTACACATTACACAGGAAATAATTAACATCCTAGAACTTCCCTCAACTTCATATACCTAGCTACATTTTTTAATTAAAAATATATCCTTCTTAGGCTCTTTTTAATGAAATAGTTAAGAAATACTTCTTGGAAAATGCCTGGGGTATCAGGTGTTATCCAAAGAAGGTTTTTCTTGCAGGACAAAAGGACAGAATATTAAAGATATATTGCTTTTTTGTTTTCTCAGATACGGAAAAATGCACCAAGTGTCCTGATGATAAATACCCAAATGAGGACAGAGTCCAATGTATCCCCAAAGTCATAACCTTCCTGTCTTATGAAGAACTTCTGGGCATCATCCTGGTTTCTTTTGCCCTATTCTTGTTCTTAATCACAGGCCTTGTTCTAATCATCTTTATGAAATACCGAGAAACTCCCCTTGTCAAAGCCAACAACCGGGACCTCTCCTACATCCTCCTGGTCTCCCTCCTGCTCTGCTTCTTGTCTCCTTCTCTCTTCATTGGTCAACCAAGGAAAGCCACCTGCCTTCTCCGACAGATGGTCTTCAGCATCATCTTCTCAGTGGCCGTTTCTTCTCTCTTGGCCAAAACCATCATGGTGGTGCTGGCCTTCCTGGCCACAAAACCAGGAAACCGGGTGAAGAGATGGTTGGGGAAGAGCTTGGCCAACTCCATCATCCTTTCTTGTTCTGCTGCCCAAATTATGATCTGCTCCATCTGGTTGGGAGTTTCTCCCCCCTTCCCTGACTCTGACCTCCACTCCCAGCCTGGAGCGATCATCCTGCAATGCAACGAAGGGGCCGTTGTCATGTTCTACGTCACCCTCAGCTACATGGGCTTCCTGGCTGCCATCTGCTTCACGGTGGCTTTCCTGGCCAGGAATCTGCCTGGGGCCTTCAACGAAGCCAAGCTGATCACCTTCAGCATGCTGGTCTTCTGCAGCGTCTGGGTGACTTTTGTGCCCACCTACCTGAGCACCAAAGGGAAATCCATGGTGGCTGTGCAGGTCTTCTCCATCCTGGCCTCGAGTGCTGGTCTGCTGGGCTGCATCTTCATCCCCAAGTGCTACATTATCCTTCTGAGGCCAGACCTCAACACAAAGGAGCATCTTACGGGCAGAATAAAAATATGAGACAGAAGAATTTCAACTCAAGAAAATGGTCCAAGCTCTTCTCCATGTATGAGTGGGACAACTATTTTTCTTGAAATAAATAAAGGGTGTGTGGAAGATTGTGAGGAGACAAATTTCTTGGAAAAATGGGAGCATGTTAGCAAGACAGAAATATAGAAGGAATGTATGGAGCAATGTTGATGCCCTCATTTCTCAGTACATTTCACCCAAACTGCTGTGGCAACGTAACTGAGACGTTTCTTTTTGTTTACACAATAACTCTTTCTTGAGGGTAGCAACAATACAAGGCTGGGGAGGTAACTTGAGTCTCCCTAATTCTGAATATTCATGCTTACATCATCTATTAAATGAAATATGCATATGTATGATTATAATTTTCTCCTCCTTTCCTGGAATGTATAAATATGAGTGCATCCTTTTGTCTCTAAATATTTCCTCCCACTATTTTCTGGGGAGAAATTCCTCCAGTGGACTCTGAATAAATAACAACTGCAATGAGCCTGGATTATTGGTTTTTTGGCTCCTGTGTTTGATTCCACAGAAACTGGTGTCAGGAGTGGGAGTCACAATCTTCCATCTGCCACCAGAGACAACAGATGGGGCAGCCCTATAGGGTGAGGGTTGTGAGATTGATCCCATAACCCTTCCCACTCCCACATAAAGGCACCATTGAGGAGTGTGGGAGGCCACAGTCTGTGTCTAAGAGTCTCTTGTGGCTGGAAAGGTTTGTGGTCCCTTCCATCCCAATTCTCAGCCACCCTGGCCCTGCTGTGAGCTCAGCCGAGCGATGGCCGGAGGCATCCAGGAAGGCAGGGAGAATTTGGCTTTACAGAGTGAGTGGGACCCTCTGTGTAGAAGAATGGAAACTGACCCAGAGGCTCTGTGCAAACTCCCTTTTTCCTGTTGTCTGAATGGAGGAATTCAGCTGATCCCAGGCAGGGAGGGAAGTGGATGATGGGGCTCAGGTGGACTCTGATTAAGGAATATTTCCCAAAGAAACAGGGAAACCTGCTGTGTCCCAGGGCTGGGAGGGGGTCCGAAGCCCCCAAAGGCTGAAAAAAAGGGAGAGAGTGAAATTGGAAGACATTATTATTATTTTATTATTTATTATTTATTCGATTTGTATACCGCCCTACTCCCGAAGGACTCAGGGCGGTGAACAGCCAAACAATAAAATAACATAGACATAAAAAATTTAAAAACCAGATAAAATCAAATTAAATTATTTTGGCCCAGACAGATTAAAACACCCCAATAATTTAAAAACAGATTAAAATTTACATATTTAAAAGGGAAGAGATTAGGCCAAGCCCGCCTGCTGGAATAAAAAGGTCTTCACAGCGCGGCGGAAGGTGCGCAGATCCGGGATCCTCCGTATCTCCGGGGGGAGCTCATTCCAGACGGTAGGTGCCCCCACAGAGAAGGCTCTCCCCCTAGGGGTCGCCAGCCGACATTGTTTGGCTGACGGCACCCGGAGGAGTCCCTCTCTATGAGAGCGAACTGGCCGGTGGGAGGCTATTGGTGGTAGTAGGCGGTCCCGTAGATAACCAGGTCCTAAGCCATGGAGCGCTTTAAAGGTGGTAACCAAAACCTTGAAGCGCACCCGGAAGACCACCGGGAGCCAGTGCAGCTCGCGCAGGAGAGGTGTCACATGGGAGCGCCACGTCGCTCCCATTACCACCCGCGCGGCCGCACTCTGCGCCAGTTGGAGCCTCCGGGTGCTCCTCAAGGGGAGCCCCATGTAGAGAGCATTGCAATAGTCCAGGCGGGAGGTGACGAGGGCATGAGTGACCGTGCGTAACGAGTCCCGATCCAGAAAGGGACGCAACTGGCGAATCAGGCGAACCTGATGAAAAATCCTCCCGGTCACGGCCGTCAAGTGCTCTTCTAAAGACAGCCGTGAATCCAGGAGGACGCCCAAGTTGCGAGCCCTCTCCGTGGGGGCCAATGATTCGCCCCCAATAGTCAGTGATGGCGTCAACTGCCTATATCGGGACGTCGGAAACCACAGCCACTCGGTCTTGGATGGGTTGAGCCTGAGCCTGTTCCTCCCCATCCAGATCCGTACGGCCTCCAGGCACCGGGACATCACTTCAAGGGCATTGTTGGGGTGATCCGGGGTAGAGATGTACAGCTGGGTGTCGTCAGCGTACTGATGGTACTCCACCCCGAAACCATGGATGATCTCGCCCAGCGGCTTCACATAAATGTTGAACAGGAGAGGCGAGAGGACCGACCCTTGCGGCACCCCACATATGAGGGGCCTCGGGGTCGACCTCTGTCCCCCTGTCAACACAGACTGCGACCGGTCAGAGAGAAAGGAGGAGAACCACCGCAACACAGTGCCTCCCACCCCCAACTCTTCCAACCGGTGCAGCATGATACCATGGTCGATGGTATCAAAAGCCGCTGAGAGATCTAACAGGACCAGGACAGAGGAGCACCCCCTGTCCCGAGCCCTCCAGAGATCATCAACCAACGCGACCAATGCCGTTTCCGTGCTGTACCCGGGCCTGAAGCCCGACTGGAACGGATCCAGATACGTCGTTTCATCCAGGTGCTGGGGGAGCTGTTGCGCAACCACACTCTCAACAACCTTCGCCACAAAACGAAAGTTGGAGATCGGACGATAATTTACCAACATTGCCGGGTCCAGGGAAGGCTTCTTGAGGAGAGGCCTCACCACCGCCTCTTTCAAGGCGGCAGGAAAGACACCCTCACCCAATGAAGCATTTATAATCCCCTGGAACCAGCCTCGTGTCACCTCCCGAGAAGCCAGCACTAACCAGGAGGGACACGGGTCCAATAAACAGGTGGTCGCGTTCAGTCTACCCAGAATCCTGTCCACGTCCTCAGGGGTCACAGGATCAAACTCATCCCAGATAACATTCTCAAGACCTGCCCCAGTCCCTCCCCCTGAGACTACCCAGTCGGAGTCCAGATCTTCCCGAATCTGAGTGATTTTGTCATACAGATACTGAACAAAGTCCTCGGCTCTACCCTCCAAGGGGTCCTCCCGCGCTTCCTGGTGGAGCAGGGAGCGGGTCACCCTAAACAGGGCGGCCGGGCGATTATCTGATGACGCAATAAGAGCAGCAAAATAGTTACATTTCGCTGCTTTTATTGCCACTAGGTAATTCCTAATATGAGATCTTACCAGTGTCCGGTCAGATTCAGAAAGACTGGCCCTCCAACTGCTCTCTAGGCATCTTTTCCGGCGCTTCAACTCCCTCAGCTCCTCAGTGAACCAAGGAGCTAAATGAGATCGGCGCCGGGTCAGAGGCCGCAAAGGCACGACTCGGTCCAGAGCTCCAGCGGCCGCCCTATCCCAGGCGGCCACTAGGTCTCCAGTCGAGGCGTGTGCCAGAGCCTCAGGGAATGGCCCAAGCTCCATCTGGAACCTATCAGGTTCCATCAGGCGCCTGGGGCGGAACCATCTTACCGGCTCCGCCTCCCTGCGGCGGGGTGTAGCGGACATGATAAAAAAAAACTCTTCCTCCTTGTGAGAAGAGAAATTCCTGTATCTGCACAAGGCTAGGACAGAATCCATGCAAACAGCAGCAGGAAAGCCGGTTTTTATATTTGTTAGATTTTCCCCCAGGGTTTTATTATTTTTGCAAATAACTAAAGGAGGTGAACATGTCCAACTCTTCTTCCTCTTCCTCTTTTCCCCACAACAATCACCCTGTGAGGTGGGCTTGTCTGAAAGAGAGTGTCTCTCCCGAGGTCAGCAAACAGGCTTTCAAGGTTAAGGCAGGATTTGAACTCAGGATCTCTTGCTTCCTAGCCTGATGCCTTAACCATTGTCAATGGGCAAAAGTCCCCTCCTCCCCCGGGTCTTTCTGGGGTAGAGCAGCCCCATCCGAGAGCAAAGGAGAGAAACTCCTGGACACAGAGAGCTCCCCCACCATCACAGCCCCTCCCTCTTGCCAAGACTCACTGCCTGTAGGGGGCAGCATAGAGTCTGGCCCTGGAGTCCTAGCTGGGCTCTGGGAATTGAAATCAGGGCCTCCTGGTGATTGGCTCAAAGCCCCCAGCTACCTTCGCCTAAGGCAGGACTAGAACTCAGAGTCACTTACTGATTGGCTCAGAGTCATTAAAGCCCCACCTTTTCTTCATAGCAAGATAGGCTGGCCACTGCCTTCTCCTCAACCTACCCCTGGCATCTCCTGGTGGTCTCCCAACCCTGCTTAAGCTTTTCCAAGTCAGCCTACTGTTGCATCCTACAGGTAGCCCTCCACTTATGACCAGAATTGGGACCAGAAATGCCATTGCTAAGCTAGGCGGTCGCTAAGTGAATATTTATTGCCACAGTTGTTAAGCGAATCACTGGGGTTGTTGAGTGAATCCTGCAGTCATGAAACAAACGCCGTTTCGCCCACTGACTTTACTTGTCATAAATCCGTGTTGATTGCCAGGCACTCAAATAGTGACTATGTGTCCAAGGGGATGCTGCACTAGTCATAAGTGCGAGGATCCATCATAGATGGCTTTTTTTTAATGGCCGTGGAACTTGGAACTGTTGCAAAATGAATGGCTATAAATCGAGGACTTCCTGTAGGGACTGTTTGGGACTGTACAAAATTGGATCCACTGTTTCTTTAGGCACCTTCTCACAAGGCCTTTTCAAATGAATCACATCTGATCTTTTAGGCCAATTTCCCTTTCACCTCCCCTTCATCATCTGGGCATGAAGAGGAAAACCTGGATCCCCTGGATCTCTAATACCAGATTCCAGATCCAAGGGACAAGATTCCCAATCTGGGCTCCACCCCCACAGAAGGGGCAGAATCCGGGGCTCCCCGACCTCCCCAGGCGACCGACGGTTCCCCCTTCAGAAGGAGCCGATCCGGCTGAAGCGAATTGGGGGCGCGAAGCCCCTTCCGGATTGGCTCATCCATGAATAAGCCACGCCCCCAGGTGAAGGCAGCTGGCTGGTGGCTATTCAGAGCCTTGGCTTGTGACGTCAGAGGCTCCTCCTGAGCTCATTGGCTGGAGCTCACCATGGCAACCGCCAGCATCCTTGGGGAGTCTGGACCACATCATGGAGGCTCTGTTCAGCATCCCTGGAAAGTGGCTGGATTGGATGGCAGCACTGGGGGCATCGCAGGGCCTCCCTCGCCTGGGCTCCTCAGGAGGGAGAGACCCTCCCCTTTAAGGCAGAATTAACGGGGGGGGAGATGAGTGAAATGGGGTTCAACCAAACACGACAGACGTGCTGATACCTGCCGTGTCTGCAGCCTCCATACCTGTCACCAAACTCCTCATCCACCATGTTGAAGGTCCTTGTCTGGGGAGAGGGGCTGGGGCTGGGCGGCTGGGGGGCAGCGATATGAACTAGGGAAAAAATTGGCTTCGGGATGTCCCAGTTGGAGGGGCATTGAGGCCCCAAAGCTGGAAACTGACCGGGGAAATTAACCTAAAAAGGGATTCCGTTGGCCAGATGTTTCCCAAACAGACTCGGCCTGGTGATTGACTTATTTATATATTTTTATTTTTTATTGCTTAGATTTTTATCCACCTTTATTGTTTCTCTCAATAGCTGAAGGCATGAACATACTGAAGATGCCTTCGCCCTCACAACAAACTTGTGAGGTAGGCTACGGCTGAGAGGGAGGGACTGGCCCAAGGTGACCCTCCAGGCTTTTGTGCCTTGGATGGGACTGGTAAGTACTTGCAGGGGGGGCTCTTTCCTAATCCGAATGGTCACCTCCCCCTTTCCCTGTGATCAGAAGCCCCCTAGCAGTGCCAGAGATGGCCGAATTGATCGATCGCTCATTCTGACTCTTTTGGAGAGTTTCCATAGATGAGATGCCTCGAATTGGAGCCAGAATCAAATGGGAAGTCAGGACAGTTTGAAGGGAGACCAGTTGTGATGGATTGTCTCAGTGTTTCTCAAACTGGTCCCCTTGAAGGCATCTGTGGACTTAAGGCCGGTTAGCAAAATGTCCCCTGAACTGAGAGAGGAAGTGACCGTGTCTCTCCATTTTTCAAACAGGTCAGCACCAGGGAAGAAAAGGTCCTTTAGGGAAGATCCTTGGGGTATTTTCTCAGGGAGCAGTGATGGCCTCCATCTCCAGATTAACCACCTGAGAGATTCCTTTGACTTTCAGATCCAGGAATTCAAGAAAGACAAACAACGGATGGAAGAGCAGCACAGTTGTCTCAAAAAGACATTGGATCAACTTCAGACCACAACAGAAGACCTGCAGAAAACACTGCTGAAGAACAAAGGAAGGTGGGACCACGCCAACACGATGATCCACCAGTTAGAGGTAGAGAACAAGTCTTTGGTGAAACACACTGAAGAAATGTCTGGGGTTACTAATCAAGTGGCCTTCCTCAGAGTTGAGAAGGCTGCCTTAGAACCTCTGAGAAACTCCTCAAAGAGGTCTGGAACCTTCTTAAGGACTTAAGAAGCACCTCTAGAGTCTGCAGCATGAACTGGCTGAGATGCACCAAGGTTACTTTATGGAGAAAAGCCCCTCCAGCCAACTGAAGCAGAAAGTCACCCCTCTTCAGAATGTGAGGGGAAATGAGAAGAAGCACCTCAACAATCGGCAACAGCAGCAGACCTCTGTTTACCAGGCCACAATGGAAGACCAGCAGAAAACTCTGGAGGACAACAGAGAAGGAGTGAACCAGGTCAGAATGGCCATCCAAGAATCAGAGCTGCAGAACAGGCGTTTGGAGAAAGTCAGAGAAGGTCTCCACAGAGAGGTCACCAGCCAAGTGGGCTTCTTCAGAAGTGATGCTGGCATTCCTGAGTGACCAGCACATGGGAGAACTTTGCTGACACTCTCTCCCCATAGCTGGAATGGAGGAATGGGGGCCTTTTACCCATTTGAGAAACAAAAAGAGACTCTTCCCCTCCCTTCCCTTGACTTGCCACCCAGTGTGCCAGGGGAGTCATGGGAGCCCCACCCTTACCAGGGGAAGCCCCTCCCTTAACCCCACCTTACCAGTCACTGCAGGACTGCCAGCTGAGCTGAAAGCCTCCCAGCCACCCAGCATCAGGGCCTGAGAGCACGGAGGAATCCCAGGACTCCGAGCCAAGAAGGAGGGTGGAGGTGATGGCCATGGAAGTGGTGAGGTGAGGTTGGTAACGGTGAGTCTCCGGGCTCAGATCCAACCTTTGGAGTGCTAATAATAATATTACCGGGTAATACCGGTATTGAATTGCACGTCTTGCTCCAGTGAGAGGGGGGCATGCAGGGGGCTTGGTGGCCAGGGAAGACGGGGTTTTGGGGTGCAAAGGAAGAAGGGATGATCTCCCTCCTCCATTTCGCTGCAGGGCTGCCATGGAGCTCATGCAGGGGAGCATGACTGCTGGCGAAGGGGGCCCTGGCAGGCAGGCGGCTGGGGAGGTGCTCCAGAGATCTGGGCTGAGTTGCCCGGCCCTCGCTGGCTCAGCTGATTCACGGGCTGCAATTAAGGGGCCGAGCCTCCATGGAGTGACCGGGGAAGGGAAGGGCTGCCTCCTGTGCTGGCCACGCCCACCCCTTCACTTATATTAGGCCCACCCCAAAAATCAGGCTAGGACTTATTTTCGGGGTAGGTCGTATTTTCGGGGAAACACGGTATTTCTTACCTGTCCAGTTGTTTCCGCAATTCTTCGTTCTCCCCGAGGAGCTTCTGGTTCTCTTCAGCTTCCTTCAGAACCCTGCAGTGGAGATGGAGGTTTTGTTGCTCCAACATCTGGATTCTGTAAAATAGGAAGACAAGAGGGAAATGAGCCCCCTCAGGTCTTCCCTTGAATCATCAAACCCTTTTAAAATGAAAACTAACTAAAACGCCTGGCACTTCCTTTGTTTTACCCAGCCTTACTTTTTAATTACTTGAGTTTTTCCATAAAGGAATCTTCAGATCTTAAAACCTTTCCCCCCCTTTTTTGGCTTTCATACCAGAAAATTCAAAACAATTTCCAAACTTTCTAATGGGGACAGAAGGGGGAGAAGACTGAACTGGGGAGAGCCGAGGGGGAGCCGAGAACTGAGGTCAGTGAGCAGCAGAGGAGGAGATCAAAGCAGGGACCTCCTAAATTCAGAGGATTTGGCCAGGAAAAGTCCCTGTCAAGAGATTCATGATGTCTCCCACCCATCCAGGCAACGTAATTCAACGCAGAACGTTGTGTAATGTGTGTCCAGGGTAGGGAGCTAAGGAGAATTGAAGAGGAAATCCTGGAAGAGAAAGTCAGGGTTTCTCACCTCCGCAGTTTCTCCTCCACCTCCCTGCAGAGTTCTTTGTTCTTCTCCGAAAGCTGGGCATTTTTACGCAGGAGCTCCTCAGTCAGGGAGAACGACTTCTGCTTTCGGTTGCTGTAAATAGGAAAACCAGAGAGAAATTAGACCCTTAAGTTTTTTACTTGACTCATCAAACATTTTCTTCCATTGAAAAATATTAAAAATACCTTTATGTTTGTGTTGGTGTATAAATTCAGTCTTGCTATTTCTACTAACAATCCTTTCACTATTTATTGGGTCTTTTAGAAAGGCTCCGTAAAAATGGCCAATGGGTACAGTTTGAGGGACTTTAGATACACCTCCAGGGTAGTCTTAAGGGATTTGATTAGTGACTTAAATATTAAGATGTCAGCGTTCCAAATTAGGCTTTCTTCCAGCGCTGACATAACAAGTTGAAGCAGAAAGAGCGGAAGCTTGATTTATTGCTGAGATGAACTTTTACCTAGTTTTGTATGTACAGATAGTGTTTCCTGGGAGACGAGGATGGGGGCTGCATTCCTGTGAAAAGAACGTGCCGGGGTGTAGAGATGGATCTGTATGATGGCCAATGGGATATTGGGGTTGGAGAGCGGAAGAGGAGGGGGTTGGAAGGAGGGGCCAGTTTGGCTGCAATTTGAATCAGAAATGTCGGATTCTGCTATTCTTAAAAATAAAATGATTCATTAGACAGCTTGCGCTTGAGAATGAAGTTTATTCAAGATAGCACCGAAACCTGACAGACAGCCAAACTCTCCTCCAAATCCAGGCTGGCTGAGTTTAAATCATCCCGTTCCCTCCCAGACATCTGGTTAGACGGACTATGGCTGAAGCCAAGCTCTCGGAGGAAAGCCTGCTTCAAGGAACGGGAGGAGCAGAAGCGGTCGTGATTCCAGCCAACTTGGAAAATACAAAGGTTCAACTTTCTTCACCTTCCCTCCCTGCAGAACTTCAAGCAAAGAAACGTGAAGCAGATAAGTACCCGGGGACTGTGCCAAAAGCCTTAGAGGCGAAATCCCCTTTTGCAAAGGCAAAAGATAAAGAAAAACCCCTAAGTGAATTGGGAAGGGCGAGCTGGGGATTGGAATGGCAGCGAAGCCCAGACAAGGCAGCACCTCCCCACCCCAGGATGAGAGACGAGGCAGAGGACTATCAACACCAGGGCTGGCCCTCCAGAGCTCAGCACAGAGAGGAGAGGGCAGAGAGGGAGGAGCCACCCCAGTTCAGAGAGAAGTTCGATGGTGACCCAGACAACCTCGCCCAATTCCTCGATTCAGCTGAGATATACATAGAGCGGTTCGGACACCTCTACCCTTTCCCCAGAGCCCTAGTGAATGCTATCTCGGAAGGGCTGGAGGGAGAAGCAAAGAGGTGGTCAGCATCACTCTACAAATACAGGGCTCAGCTCAGCATTTCACCCGAGCACCAATGGGGGGGCAGAAAGACTGAACGCTATGGTAGAACAGTATTTAAGATGCTACGTCGACTACCAGCAGTCCAATTGGGCAGACCTCCTATCTTTTGCGGAGGTTGCATATAATAATGCTGTCCACAGCAGCACGGGGCTAACCCCGTTCAAAATAGTGAGTGGCATGGATTTTGTTCCCATGCCAGAATACCCGAGGGAGCCCCCTTCCTCAGTCAGTTTGACCGACTGGATGGCAATGTTGAGACAAACTTGGGAAAATGTTAAGAGGGCGCTGGCAAAGGCGGCTCAATCTTATAAGGACCAAGCAGACAAGCACCGAACTCCCCAAAGACCATTTCAGCTGGGAGAGAAAGTTTACCTCTCCACCAAGTACTTGAGACTTAGACTCCCGAGCAGGAAATTGGGCCCAAAATTTATAGGACCATTTCCTATAATAAAAATAATCAACCCCGTTACAGTGCAATTGCAGTTGCCACAGCTTTTGGGGAAAATTCACCCCGTTTTTCACAGTAGCCTTCTAAAACCTGTAGTGGGGTCTACCTTAAGGCCAACGCCACGTGAACCCCCTGGGCCCCTGGTTGTTGGGGGCCAAACGCACTACGAAGTGCAGCGGATTCTTGATTCAAGATGGCACAGGGGGCGCCTTCAGTACTTAATTAAATGGAAGGGTTACCCATTGTCAGAGGCTTCCTGGGTGAAGAGCGCAAACATCCAAGCTGATCGCCTTATAGCAAAATTCCATGCAGACCACCCGGAAAAGCTGGGAGGGGGGGTGCACAGCCAGGGAGGGGCTGATGAGACTAATCTTGTTGTGTTTTCCCTATGGGATAGGTGATGTCGCAGAAGTGAAGGGAGAGGGGCCGGATGTCAGCGTTCCAAATTAGGCTTTCTTCCAGCGCTGACATAACAAGTTGAAGCAGAAAGAGCGGAAGCTTGATTTATTGCTGAGATGAACTTTTACCTAGTTTTGTATGTACAGATAGTGTTTCCTGGGAGACGAGGATGGGGGCTGCATTCCTGTGAAAAGAACGTGCCGGGGTGTAGAGATGGATCTGTATGATGGCCAATGGGATATTGGGGTTGGAGAGCGGAAGAGGAGGGGGTTGGAAGGAGGGGCCAGTTTGGCTGCAATTTGAATCAGAAATGTCGGATTCTGCTATTCTTAAAAATAAAATGATTCATTAGACAGCTTGCGCTTGAGAATGAAGTTTATTCAAGATAGCACCGAAACCTGACATAAGGTTTAATGTGTTGATAAGAGTTGTTTATAAGAATTGTATTACTTAAGTTTTTACTTCAGTATTTAGCAAAGAAAGTCTACAACCCCTATTAAAAGGCCAGGTTTTGGAAATGTAAAATAAAAAATCAGACCAAGATAAATCACTTCAGAGTACTTCCTCCTTTAACATAACATATAAGATGTACAATTCAAGTCGAAAAACAAACTGAAATCTTTGAAGGGAAAAAACTGATATTAGATAGTAGTCATTAAATATGTGAAAAATCCATTATGTTTTAGCCTCCAGTCCCCTCATCATCTTTGTTGCTCTTCTCTGCACTCTTTCTAGAGTCTCCACATCCTTTTTACATCGTGGCGACCAAAACTGGATGCAATATTCCAAGTGTGGCCTTACCAAGGCCTTAAAATTGCTTAACGCATTGTAAGCCACCCTGAGTCTTCGGAGAAGGGCGGCATATAAATCAAATTACTACTTACTACAAAAAAGTGGCATTAACACTTCACGTGGTCTTGATTCTATCCCTCTGTTGATGCAGCCTGGAACTGGGTTGGCTTTTTTGGCAGCTGCTGCACACGCCTGGCTCCTGTTTAAATGGTTGTCCACTAGGACTCCAAGATCCCTCTGAGAGTTACTCCTGTTGAGCGAGGTGCCCCATATACTGTCCCTGTGCATTTTGGTTTTCTTGGCTAAATGTAGAACCTCACTTTTTTCATCCTTGAATTTCATTTTGTTAGATAGCGCCCAATGTTCCAATTTTGGAGCCCTTTTGAAGGAAGAGTGGGCAAAGATTTCCATGGCAAGATCGGCTCTAAGGCCAAAAGACTAGATGCTCTCATAAAAGCCAAAGGTGTTTCAACAAAGGATTCATTTAAAAAATAAATGTTATATTTTATATTCTTTAGGTAAAATGTAGACTTACGTGCCACTCTTCTCCCTCGGATTCCTCAGCGGTCGCCCCCCAGATGTTGCAGGAGTCTGGAAAAGTTAAAAGAACAGCCGTGAAATATATATATCGTCAGAGGCTTTGAAAAGCATTTTTTCTACAAGCTCTTCGGCCAAAGAAGGTGTAGGGGAAAAAATGCCTTTAAAAGCCTCTGGCGATCCCAGCTGAGTTGCCTGATCGTCAGAGGCTTTTCAAAGCATTTTTTTTCTGCAACCTCTTAAGGTTGTAGAAAAAATGCTTTTAAAAGTTAAAAAAAAAAAAGTTGGCCACGCCCACCCAGTCACATTAACCCCCCACCAAGCCACGCCCACAAAATAAGCCACGCCCACAGAACCGGGAGTAAAAAAAATTAGAACCCACCCCTGCCCCAGAAGATTTAGACTGCTTACCTTGGGGGGGCGGGTGGTAAAGGACCGCTGAGGGGGAGGACCTTCATTGATAGGGGGCAGGTTGCCGGCCCGTGAATTCGTCTGCTGAAAAGCAACGGAGGCCATGAGGACGTTGGGCCTGAGCCCAGGAAAAACCCTCAAGCCCGGTTAATCCAGGCCCCCTCACCCAAAAGAGCCATTTTGACTTCCAGGGTTTGGGTCCCATTGGGTACGTGTTGAGAAACAATTAAAGAAATAAATATGACATACCTCCGTCGGCCCCCGTTTCCACAGGACGGGCTGCTCCTCTGGAACCACTGGAAAACAAATAGACTGCTTTAAAAACAGAAACTTATTGACATTGCCTCGACCTGGCCCCGCCTCCTGGCCTCCCTCGCCTGGCCCTGCCTGAGGGTCCCCCCCCCACCCCCTGTGGGGCTTCAAAGGGCTGTCCTACAACTGATCAGTGTTAAAAGAAAACAAATGAGTAGACCAGTGGTTCCCAAAGTGGGCGGTACCACCCCCTGGGGGGGATGCCTTAAGGGGGCGGTAAGAGGCAAAAGGGGGCCGGAGGGGGGGCACTAAGTGGCAAGGTGGGTGGCCCCCAACCTTTCGCCTGTGCAGTTATCCTTGGAAGCAAACAGCCAGAAAAAACAACTCCTTTCAGCTTCAGCATAGGCTAATTAGCCCATTGATTAGATCGGCCTCCCAATTCTCCGCTGATTTGCTCTCAGCTGTTTTGCACAGGGCTCTGTTGCTTGCTGCAAAGAGCTAAATTGCTGGAGGAGATTTTTTTTTCTCCTTGTGCAAATCAAGCTGAAAACGAAAGTGAAAGTAAAGCAGGCTGTTGTCTTTGCTGTTTGCTGCAACGTTGGAAAATTAGGCAGAGGCAGATTTCTTTTTCTTTTTCCTCACCAAAAAAGGTAAGTGCAAACAATGGGAAATTTAGGGCAAAAGAGGAGAGTTCAAGATTTTAAAACACAAAAGAAAAAAAGCTCTATTTAACTAGGGAATTGTAATAATTGAGATACTATTAATTGTATATTGTGTTGAAAGCAGAAATGGTTAAGTTGTGGTTTGGAGGAATATATGGGGGAAATTATTTGGTTTATTATTATAAATATAATTGATTTGTAAGAAATTGGATTGCATGGAAATAATTGGAATATTCATGTTCATATTAATTAATATACAAAAAAGATAGTTATATAACTAATTGATTTATATTAAAATGTTGAATTTGTATTAAACAACTGTAATATTACATAATTAACCAATGTGAGGATGGGTATAAAAATAGATGACAATGGGAAGGGGTATAATATAGAATAGAAGGGAAAAATTGAATTTGATTAAGATTAGAGATGAGGATGAAGGGTAATATTGGTTTTTTACAAAAATAGATGAGGAATAAATATGGCAAAAAGGAAATATAGAAATTGTAAATTTAATTGAAATGACTAAACACTGTTTAAATTTGTGAACCGGCCAAATACTCTGTTCAAAGAAAATACATTGTATGTTTGTATGTGTGTTTCTAATTATTGCTATTTATTCATATTTGTTCTTTTTTATTCTTTAAAGTTTAACAATTCATTCTTTATTTTAATATCTTTATATTTGTTTGGGTTGCCTTTCTTTCATTTCATCTTTTTTATTGTACAGCAATTTTTCTCCTCAAACCTACCACCTCTCTCTTTTCTTTCCTTCTTACTTTCTCTTCCCCCCCTCTTCTTCTCCTCCCTACTTCCTCTTCCTTTCTCCTTCTCCTCCTCTCTTCCTCCCTCTCTTAACCGTCACTCCTACTCTAATTTCCCTTCCCTTCCTTCATCCCTTCTCTTCCTTCCCTCTCTCTCCTTCCTTCTTCCATCTCTCTTCTCCTTCCTTCATCCCTCTCTATAGCTGTATTCTTTTGTGCATATGGACTACTCAGAGGGCTGAAAAAGTTATTTTTGACTGGTCTTTGCACTTTTGACCAGTCCTCGAACTTACAACTGTCCTCACATTTTACGTTTTTGCCCTATCTTGTCACCATGGTGAAGAGAAGCAGTTGTGAAATGAGTGACACGGTTGTTAAGAATGCTACAATGGGCATAAATGATGACCGGTCATAAGTGCGAAGACAGGTCAAAAGTGCGAGGACCTGTCAGAAATCACTTTTTTCAGCCCTCTGAGAAGTCCCTATACACAGAGCCATGGCCACCCGGTCACATGACCACAAGCCACGCCCACCCGGTCACATGACCACACCCACAAAATAAGCCACGCCCACAGAACCGGTAGTAAAAAAATTTAGAGCCCTCCCCTGCTTTGGAGGATCCCACTGTCAATTGTTCACACTGCTCAAGCAAAACTAACAGGTGTGAATTAAGTTTTAGCTAAAAAATGGAGCTTTAATTCCAGAAGTCCATTCTTTAAACTTGGACTTCTGGAATTAAAAGGCTCTGGATTAAATGGTCCTCCAGAGAAAAGATGGAGAAGAGTATCTTGCTTTTAGACATGAGAAGAGCTGTCTAGAAAGGTGAGTTATGAGCTACTTTTGCATCATCAGAAATTTAATTTATTACCTGTTAAAAATGCAAAGCCAAGGAGTACAAGGAGCAAATAAGAGACCTTCATGTTGGGGTTGGTTCTGGACCAAATCTTAGCTCTCAGCCCTCCTTGTGACTTCTTGAAAAGCTTCCCCCCCACCTGCTCCACCGCCTGAGGAGGCAGGGGAGGGCTGCGGGTTGATCCCAAGGGGGTCTGGGCTGGGCTACTGGTCTACCAGTTAAAAGCCTCTGCTAAATCCTAAAGAATTGTCACATGACCATCAAGCCACACCTACAAAATAAGCCACGCCCACAGAACCGGTAGTAAAAAATTTTAGAACCCACCCCTGGTCAGCCCCTTCTGATTTCAACCCCGATTCTGTCAGAATCTCCCTCCCTCCCTCCCTCCCTCCCTCCTTCCTTCCTTTCTTCCTCCTTCCTTCCTTCCTCCCTCCCTCCCTCGCTCCCTCCCTCCCTTCCTTCCTTCCTTCCTTCCTTCCTTCCTTCCTTCCTTCCTTCCTTCCTTCTTCCTTCCTTCCTTCTCATTATCCACAGGCCCCACCCCCCACCTGCTCTAAAGTAAGACATTCCCCCAAAATAAGACTTAAGATATGTTTTTTATACTTTAAATGGTCATTAGGGCACAGAACCGTTTGTTAAATTTTCTAAATCCCACCACTGGTTGTATCCTACCTTTATTTCTCCGCTGGACCTTTTTATTGAACCAGTAAAAAAAATTGCCTGCCATCCCTGCAGTGGTAGCAGTTGAGAATGAGCCAGGACAGCCGGCCAAGGTCTTATGACACGTGCTGTGATGTCATCATCTCTGATCCAGCTGTGGGGAGATGCCAGGCTGCCCCCTCCAGCAACGGTGGACCTTTCCATAGGGAGCCTCACACGCGCTAACAGAGACCCTGAGAGGTCTGGAAGGAAAAGAGGAAATGGGGGGGTGAAAGATGGAGGGGAGGCCCCCCAAGGCTCCCAGGAGAACTGAGCCCACAGAATGTTCCGCTAAGTGCTAATATTGTAATATTATGATATTACAATATCATTGTAATAGTATAATATTATACAATACAGTACAATATCATAATATTATAATATTATGACCCCCTTAAGAGGTCTGTAAGGGACGTGCATAAGCACCCCAACGTGCCTTCCGTCCTTGTCCTACTGTCCCCATTTATTCGTATCCATTTCCTACATTCATAATCATGTTTATACTTATATCTGTTATCTAATACCTGCTTGACAAATAAATAAAACAAAATGAATAAAAAATAAATAAAAATAAACAAACTATGAAGGCTGCAGTGGAGTGTTGCAGACCCAAGAGAGGACCTGTCAATCTCTCTCTCCAAGGTTAAAGGGATCAAGTGAATCACTCATCTCCCTCTCAGTCCACCCTCTCCCCTCCTTCCCCCCTTTCCCTCCTGGATCCTCTAGCCCACTCCTCTCATAAAACTGACTCGCTTCACTTAATTTCCTTGGAGATTTATTTGGTGAGGTGGGACATTGGAGGCAGGCGGGGCAGCTGGGAAGGAGAGATCCGGTCCGGTCCATCATTTATGGAAAGATCGGATTCCAAAGACTTTTTGGTCCAGAGGTTTCCCAGCCAACTTTCCCAGCCAGCCTCTGACAATCCAAGTCAATGGGAGAAGCCGGACTCACTTAATGACCAAAGTGGCCAAAGAGGTTGTATATTTATTTGTTCGATTTATGTGCTGCCCTTCTCCGGAGACTCAGGGTGGCTTACAATATAAATTAGATATCGATATCGAAGCATTGTTGGAGACCCCACCCACCCACTCCGGCTCCCCTCTGGGAGGGGGTTTCCAAGGATTTCCAGCAGGACTCCCCGATTCTGTAGGGGCTTTACTCCCGATGCCCTCCGCCTGGGAAACTCAGGATGCCTTTTCCTCACCAGGTACATGTACACATCCGAACGAGACTGTGATGTTTCTCTGTGTCATATAGGTGTGTATGTGGGCATATACATAATATTTATTTATTTATTTATTTATTTATTTATTTATTTATTTATTTATTTAGTCATGATTATGTAGTGTATATTGGAGGTGGCAGCCCTTTGAGAGCTCTATGCAACAAAATTCCATTTTAATGTATGCTGATTAGTGTACATTTAAAATGACAATAAAGTTATCCTATCCTATCCTATTCTGTATTTACTTTTCTATTATTCCTATTCTATTCTATTCTATTCTATTCTATTCTATTCTATTCTATTCTATTCTATTCTATTCTATTCTATTCTATTCTATTCTGCATTTTCTATTCTATTCTATTCTATTCTATTCTATTCTATTCTATTCTATTCTATTCTATTCTATTCTATTCTATTCTATTCTAATCTAATTCTATTCTCTGATAATCTGAAGGTGGATGCCTGGAGATGTAGTCATGGCAACGGTGTTTATTTTTTTTATTAGCTGAGGGTTTTTGCTGCTGCTTCGGTCTGAACCATTTGGACAGGGGGATTCTGGGTAGTCAGAGAGTCGTTAGAATGTACCAACTCATAAAATTCTCAGGGGTCGTCCTGTCTTAACTGTCTTGATCTTCCTGGGGGCTGATGAGACAGCAGCCCAGAAAATGGGGGACTGGCTGTGTCTGAGGCCTCCACCTCCAGAATAGAACAGAACAGAACAGAACAGAACAGAACAGAACAGAGTAGCGTAGCGTAGCGTAGCGTAGCATAGAATAGAACAGAACAGAACAGAACAGAACAGAACAGAACAGAACAGAACAGAACAGAACAGAGCTGGAAGGGACCTTGGAGGTCTTCTAGTCCAGCCCTCTGCTCAAGCAGGAGAACCTAAATGATCTCAGACAGGTGGCTGTCTAGTTTCTTCTGAAAAACCTCCAGGGATGAAGCAGCCACAACTTCTGGAGGCAGGCAGTTCCACGGGTCACTTGTCCTCCCTGTTAGGAAGTTTCTCCTTAATTCCAGGCTGCTTCCCTCTTTGTTCAGTTTCCATCCGTTGTTTCTTGTCCTGCCCTCTGGTGCTCTGGAGAATAATTTGACCCCGTCTTCTTTAACCTCCCAGATATTGAAATACTGCTATCACGTCACCCCTAATTCTTCTTTTTTTCAGACTAGCCAGACCCAAAACCTGCAGCTGTTCTTCCTATGGTTCAGTCTCCAGGCCTAAACAGGGACACTGTGAGGATCTATTATTATTATTTATTTATTTATTTATTAGATTTTTATACCGCCCCCTCTCCCGAAGGACTCGGGGCGGTGAACAGCCAAAGTTAAAAACATACAATATAAACAATTAAAATACGTTTAAAACAGAATTAAATCTAAAATGGCTCCCCAATTTAAAACGCCTTACCCATACCCCTATAAATAAGACGAATTTAAAATTTAAAAATTTAAAATTTCCACATTTAAAAAGGGGGAAGATTTAGGCCAGGCCAGCTTGATAAAATAGAAAAGTCTTAAGCGCGCGGCGGAAGGTGCGCAGATCCGGGATCCTACGTATCTCTGGGGGGAGCTCGTTCCAAATCGTAGGTGCCCCCACAGAGAAGGCTCTCCCCCTAGGGGCCGACAGCCGACATTGTTTGGCCGACGGCACCCGGAGGAGCCCCTCTCTATGGGAGCGTACTGGCCGGTGGGAGGCTATTGGTGGTAGCAGGCGGTCCTTCCCTTAGAAGGATCTGCCTTCTAAGTTGCGTTTCTCAGCTTTGTCATAACTTTTAACTGTTGCTAAATGAATGGTCATAAGTCAAGGACTACCTGTATTGCAGTTATTCAGAGAATCACGGAATGTAAGCTGTGAGAGGCACCTTCATGGCCATCTAGTCCAACCCCATCCCCTGTGTAGGAACCCAATGCCAAAAATGCACCATTTACATAGACGGATCCCTCATTCTTGCATTTTAATGGGCTTTTCTTTATTTTTATCAGGGAGTTGATGAGAATGATTCAGAGCCAAATCTGATGTCTGACGTGACCTGGAAGGAGAGTCCTATCCAGCTCCATTAGGACCTCAAAGGCCTGAGGAACAGCAGCCAAAAAGGCAAGAGGAGAAGCCATTTCCGTGCTCGATGGGAGGAAAAAGGAAGAGGAGATCCCTCACTTTCCATCAAAGGATCCCCTTGGAAGGAAGATCACCTCAAGGCATGGAGTGTGGATCTCCACCATAGACGTCTGTTGATCTTGAATGGCTTGAACAGATGCTTCCCTCCATTTCTGCACATTTCAATGAGGTGTTTCTGCTCCTTTTTCTTGGAGAAGAATTATGGATACATCCAGCCAACCCCTCTGGAGGCTCCAGGACCTTCCTTTGGAAGGTTGACCAGGGATGCCAGAAGAGTCTTCCTGCCAGGGAGTCTCTGGATGGCTGAGGAGAAGCCTCTGTGGGGCTTTCTTGGCTTTGAGATTCTCCCCAGAAGCTTTCAGCCATTCCTTCTCCAGTTTATACGGCAGCATCAAAGGTTTCACGTCTTCAAGAGTTTCTCTCTTGTCTTCCATTGTTCTAATGTCTGCCCTTGTGTTTCTTTCGGACTCTGTACTATTAAGTGGTACCAGCTGGTCTCTGTACATCAGTCACCTGCAGAGGTTCTTCCTCAGTTCTTTCTCTCTAGAAAAATCAGAAGGTTAGGGATAAATTTGGACCAACAATGAAAATCAGGGATGCTGTCAGAAAATTTCTCACCTCCTCTGTTTCTCCTCCAGCTCCTTGCAGAGTCCTGCGTTGTTTTCCACAGGCTGGAAATTTTCCTTCAGGAGCTCCTCATAGTAGACCTAGCTTTATACACCTAGGACTAAAAGTGTCAGGAGCCAGACATTCGTGAGTTTTCTCCTTCTTTTGGAACTTTATTTTACAAAATTAGGGATATTTGTAGTACAATAGATGTTTCAATCCATTTTGGGATTCCTCAGGAGCTTTTCCAAGTTCTTCAAGTCCTCCTCCTGGTCCTCTCCTTCCCCATGGGATGTTCCAGCCCCTTCAGCATGGCGGTGGGTGAGTGATGGAGTCTCTGGCTCTGGAAGAATGAGAAGGGGAGATTTAGTAGTAAGGGTTCAAATGTGGCCTCCCCATTCTAATTTTCATCTATTCCTCCATCTCTTATAGGGTAGATTCTTCATCCTGGAATCCTAATGTTATTTTACGTAGGCTGATGAAAGAAATTAACTTTTGAATTTAAATGGAGGAAATGGGTGGATTTGTCATCAATCCCTGCATCCATTTCATGATTCCAGGAGTGGCTGGACAAGATCTCATTTCTTTAGAAAGTCAGTTCTAAGCTGCTTCAAGGAATCCTGGTCCTCTCCCTCCCTCAGTCAGGGCTGCTGTCTACGTGTTTCTCACCTTCTCAGCCTCTCCCTGAAATTCTGCAGGATTGTTGCCTTCTCCTCGCTCAAATTCTGGTTCTTCAATCTGAGTTCTTTTATTTCATCTTTTAGCTCCACTCGTTCCTCAACCATCTCCTCAAACATTTTTGAATTCCTGATTTCAGAAGAAGATTCCAGAAGATTTGTTCTGGAACTCCCAGTGTTTGGGGCCTCCTGCTGCACACTTGTGAAGTGATAAGACAAGAATGCAGACATGAGCCACTGTTGGACACTCTGGTCATTAGTCCTGGTCAGTTCCAGGACTAATGAAATAACAACAATGACAATAATGATGATAATAACAATGACAACTGTATTGATAACTGAAAAATAACAAGAAAAAGCAATAACAACCTATGGAAGTTGAGCGAGGAGGCCACGTTCTTCTGTTGTCCTGCACTTTTCAGGGATGGCTGGATGTGGCTGAGACAGAGAATCATTTCTCCTTGGTGAGGAGGAAGGGGTGAGGAGGGAAAGGAGGGGGAGGGGGAGGAAGAGGGGGAGGGGAGGAGGAGGCTCCCTGTACTTGAAGCTCCTGGCAGATGTTTCTGTCCATCTTGGGATCCTGGGGAGCTTTTCCAAGTCCTCCTCCTGATGTTTCAGCCCCTTCAGCATGGTGGTCGGTCTCTGGCTCTGGAAGAAGGAGAAAGGGAGATTTTGTAGTAAGTGGTCAAATGTGGCTTCCCCGTTCTAATTTTCCTCTATCCCTCCATCCCTTATAGGGCAGGTTCTTCACCCTGGAATCCTGCTTCAACCAAGCTGCTTCAGGGAATCCTGGTCCTCTCCCTCCCTCAGTCAGGGCTGCTGTCTACGTGTTTCTCACCTCCTCTGCCTCTCGTCCAGCTCCCTGCAGAATTCTGCGTCGGTGAAGCTGAGAAGATTTGTTCAGGAGCTCCCAGTGTTTGGGGCCTCCTGCTGCACACTTGTGAAGTGATAAGACAAGAGTGCAGACATGAGCCACTGTTGGACACTCTGGTCATTCAAGTCTGGTCAGTTCCAGGACTAATGAAATAACGATGACAATAATGATGATAATAAGAATTAAAATTGTATTAATAACAATGACAATAACAATAATAAGCAATAATAGTAATAATAGTACTAACAATAGTAACAACAATGAGAAAACCATGGAGGCAGAAGGAAAATGGGCACAAGGGTCTCTCACGGACTACGGAACCTATGGAAGTTGAGCGAGGAGACCATGTTCTTCTGTTGTCCTGCACTTTTCAGGGCTGGCTGGATGTGGCTGAGACAGAGAATCATTTCTCCTTGGTGATGAGGAAGGGGTGAGGAGGGAAAGGAGGGGAGCATAGATCAGCATATTCCCTTCTATTTAAATCAGCTCACCCACCCTCCACTATCCTCACCCTCACATCTTATTACGACAGGAAACGAATTCTCAGGTATAGCCTCTCCTGGTTAAAAGAAAAGGTTATTTGAAGATTAAATTGGGACAAAAAAGAGGATTTTGTTCTTTCTATTCATGATGATACAATAATAACATGAGCATTTTTTGTAAAGGAGCTTCTCTATTAGTGACTTTAATATACCATGGTGTAAATTTGGGTCTCCTTCTCCTCGCTCAACTTCAAGTTTTTGATTTTAAGGCCTTTAGTTCTTCTTTTAGCTGCCCTCTTTCCTGCACCATCTCCTCAAATAACATTGCATGTCTGTAAATTATGAGCAGACAGAAATTAGCCCTCTCATGATGGGTGATACTAAATATTTCTCAGCTGTCCAGTTGTTCCTTCAGTCTTTTGTTTTCCATGAGGAGCTCCTGTTTCTTGCCAGCTTGTTGCAGAACTCTAAAGAGGAAGCTTTTATATTCCTTTCTTTCTCGTTCTACCTCTTCCTCCAACACATCGATTCATGGAAGCAAGGAAGGAAGGATTCCCTTCTAAATATTTCTCACCTCTCCAGCTGTTCTTGGAGAGTTTTAATCTCCGTGAGGAGCTCCCTTTTCTCCCCAGCGTGCTGCAGAGGAGGCTCTTGTACTCCTCTCTCTCGAACTGCAGCTGTTGTTCCAAAATAATTATTCTGTAAAAGAGGAAGACAAGAGCGAAATTAGCCTCCTCAGGTTTTCACTCCAACCATCCAACTTGTTTAAAATGAAAACTCCCTCAAAATACCTGGCCCTTTCTCACCTCTTCTGCCTCTCCTCCAGCTCCCTGCAGCTAGCCTCTCCTGGTTAAAAGAAAAGGTTATTTGTTATGGGAGAGAATTGATCTCTCAGCCTGATTCCTTCATATAATCACATGATCATTTGTCGTACTTAGTAATGGGCACTCAAAACATTCCCCAGAAGATTTAGACTGCTTACCTGAGGGGGACGGGGGTGGGGATGGGGGGTGATGGACCGCTGAGAGGGATGCCCTTGCTGGATTGGGAGCAACTGGCCAGCCCGTGAAGTCTTCTGCTGAAAAGCCATGGAGATTGTAAGGAAGTTGGGCCTGAGCACAGGGAAAACCCTCAAGCCCAGTTAATCCCCCCCACCCAAAAGAGCCATGTTTACTTTCATGGTCTGGGTCCCATATATTGGCTGTAACTATATAGTACATACCTCCGTGTGTCTCCAGAGGCCAAAGTCCAGCTGCTCTTCTGGTACCACTGGAAAAAAATAGACTTCTTTAAAAACACAAACTTATTGACATTCATTCTTACACCAGCAGCTTTATCTGGGCTCTTTATTCCCAAATCTTAAGTGCCAGCTGATATTTCTGGCATCTAAACTCTTCACACTTGCTGCTAAACTTAAGTAGATAATAACTCTGTTTTTTTAATTGTCTCCTACCTCTGTTTCTCCGGAGGAGTTTCTTATTGATTCTGTAAAAGAAATTTCCAGCCATTTCTGCAGTGTAGCAATTTAAAATGAGCCAGGACAGCCCAGGCAACGTCTTATGACATGTGCTGAGAAAGCTGCCTGCCATATTATAATAATTATTGACACCTAGAAGGGAAAGTCCTAGCATGAACATTTTCATTCGGAAAATCCAAAGATAGTGAAAGGGAAACAATAATAAGGATATAATAAATAATACTAGAATATGATATACTGATATACTAGATTCTGTAACCATTAGATTCCTGTAATACATATATGCCTTTGTATTTGTATCATACATATTATTCCTTTCTATTTGTATCTCCTCTTACAAACATATTGTTATTAGGCCTCTGTAATGTATCTGGTATTTGTCAAACGTATGTCCCTGCCATTTGACCTGAACTCATATCAATCTATCTAAAAGCATGGTACGTATCACAGTTGAAACTACAGCCATCAACAAAGGGATAATTTACACCTCAGCCCTAATTTATGTTTGATCTGGATAAACTCCTGCTTTCCAGAGCCAGGGGGCCAAAGTGGCCAATTGAGTAAACAAAGAAATGCTCAAGGATGACTAATTGGGAAGTTTCTATTCCCCCTTGCAGGGCAACAAGGAATACACAAACCTAAATTAGGAGGCCAGAATTGGGTACTAAGCTGACGTCTCTGAGGGTATAAAAGGATGCCATACCTTCCCCAAGGTGTGGCTATCTCCGCGCATGCATATTATCTGTATGTTCTGGATATAGTTCCACCCAGTATTTTGGTTTTGGCCATAAATAAAATCTGTTTTTTTGCAAGCCTCATCTCTCTCTCTCTCTCTTTGGCATTCTGGTGACTCAAGTGTATTTTGGGATCTTACATTTCTGGCGCCCGAACAGGGACTTGAAGGCAAAGTTTCTTCAAGGTGGCTGCATTCAGCTTCCCACAAACTGAACCGCTTTGAGGCTTGGTGGCCTTCATTAAAGGCAAATGGAAGAAACCAGCTTGGACCAGTACCGAAGTCAAAAGCGCTCCTGGAAAAAATTATCCAGCGACTTTGATCTGGTCATTTGCTGGCAGGTTCCAATTCTGCCTGCCTTGAACGCCTATCAAAGAGGCTTGCACTGTGGGGGATTATGGAACTCAGCTCTTCTGGGTGAATAGAATTTTTTTTTCTCTTGGGAAGGGGAGTGTTGCTTTGTGAGTGTGTGAATGAGACGAGGGAAATTCCTCAGAGGTTTGCCCTCGAAGCGATGTGCGGAGATCCAATCTGCATTTCTGATTATCCGAGAGGAGATCAGCCAGAGACGATCGCTTTGAAAGGAGTGTGACTGTTGGAATAAGAATCTGTAGTGCAGGAGAGGGCTCTGACCAAACTTCAGACCCGCAGGGGAAGTCTGGGAAAGGGTTTTGTTAGGCTTCGCACCGACGGAAAGGTGTGGGAAATCTCCTCAGGAAGAAAGAGAGTCTAGTCAAGCTTCGAGCTGACAGAAAGGAATCCCCTGGGAAAAATGGGCAACCATGCTGGTAGCCTGTTTGGAACAAATAACTAGTAACAAGAATTGGGCCATGTTCTCCATTTGGCTATGTTAGCCCACTGGAACACGTTACAAACAAGTTGTGAAAAAACAAAACAAAAAGAGTATAAAAAAAACGAATGAAAAATGTTGTGGCAGTGAAAGTTGTCTGTAAAAAGAAAAGTGGAGTTCAAACTTGCTCATGAGAGCCCTGGCTAAATGCAAACGAGGTGTATACCTCTTATACATCTTGATCTTTAAAATGGGCCAGCGATTGCTGAGCACTCCAAGTTAGAATGAGAACACACAGAACACCCCCAGGGCAGAGGCACGTAGTAACAATCTAGTGCCTAAAGAGAGATCTATGGGTGGCAAAGAAATATTGCAGTGCTATAAAGATCTTGATAATTTACCATTCTCAAAAGAGCCAGAGAAGTCTGAAAGAACTAAGAAGAAAGAAGAAATTGTTTATTGTTCTTCCCACCTGGGTTTTAGCAGGTAATAAAAAATGTAAAACCTGCCTAAATGGGAAGATTGATATAATTTGACTTGATCAATTTGGTGTGATTTCTGTTACAAAATTCCTGGATATGCATCTATAATAATAGCATGTAGAATTGATTGTGATATGTCTGGCCAGCCTGCAAATTAAGTAAACATCTCGGCTTGGAGCTGTGGGAAACGGAAAGTAGTTAGGGCCCACAATCATATTTATGATTTAAACTGCTCTCTGAGTTTCCCCACTGCTTTAAGAATAAACTACAGGTTGCCCAAGGAAATAAAAATTTTTTAAAAAAAACCCAACTTCCAAATAGATAGAGAAGAACACAATCACAACACACATAGAAACAAAAATAAAACGTGGACAAATAGTCAACACAGAATAAAAACAGATTCATTAACAAAAAAAGAGGCAAGATACCTACACGATAACGATAGCAAACCAGAAAAAACAATCAGATGTAACAGAAATCAAGTGCCAAGCAAATACAAGGATTACATAATGTACATGAATAGTGAAGCATCAACGCCAAACACATACGAGGAAGTATTAAAGCTCCCCATTGAAGAAAGAAAAAAATGGGAATCAGCTATGGCCAAAGAGATGGACAGTTTACGAGAATTAAGTGTATTTACACCTACCCCTGCACCTAAGGACAAAACTATTATAGGTACCAGGTGGATATTCAAAATTAAAAATCTGGAAGAAGGCAACACATTATATAAAGCTAGATTAGTTGCACAAGGTTATGCTCAAAAATATCCTGAAGATTACACAGACACATACTCTCCCACAGTAAGGACTGAGAGTGTTAAGACAGCTTTAGTTATAGCATCTGCACTTAACCTTGATGTATTTCAATATGACATACAGACTGCGTATCTACACGCAAAACTTGATAAAGAGATATATGTAAGAGCACCTCATAGTCAATACACAAACAAAAATGAAACTTGGTTATTGAATAAAAGTTTGTACGGATTAAAACAATCTGGCAAACGTTGGTATGAATGTTTAGTCAAAGTACTCAAAACTATGAATTTCAATGCCACCACTGCAGACAACTGTTTCTTTGTCAAAAAAGAAGGTGATTCTCTAGAATTTGTGTTAATTTATGTGGATGATATTTTATATATCGGTAAACATAAAGAAAAAAGAGATACATTTGTAACAAAACTAAATGAACATTTTTCTTTAAAATCATTGGGAAAGGTAAATAAATATCTTGGAGTTCAAATCAGTAAAACCAAAAAAGGATTTAAACTTTCTCAGAAAGATAAAATTATAGAACTCCTAAACAAATGTAATTTGAATGATGCTAAGACTTGTGACACTCCTATGCAAACAGATTTCTTAAGAAACATGGATGAATCATCCCCTGAATTTAAGGATAATACGCTTTACAGATCAGTTATTGGTTCCCTTTTGTATATTTCTAATTGGATTAGGCCTGATATTGCTTTGCCCCTCAATCTGTTATCCAGGTATGTTAGCAAACCCTTAATGTATCATTGGGAAGCCGTTAAAAGAATATTAAGGTACTTAAAGCACAGCTTAGACTTCTGTTTACTACTGGAACCTAATAATGTTAAAGAGCCCATCCTCACTTGTTACGCTGATGCGGATTGGGCAGGTGATACCATATGTAGAAAAAGCACATCAGGTTATATATTTTTTCTTAACGATTGTCCAGTCTACTGGTATACTGGAAAACAGGATTTAGTAGCTACATCAACAACCGAGGCAGAATATGTTTGTTTGTCTAAAGCCTCCAACAATCTTGTATGGTTTAATGATTTATTATCAAATATTTGGAAAAATCCTTCATTACCATTTATCATACATGAAGATAACAAAGCTGCTATTGAGATATCTAGATCTGATGCTATTGGTCAAAGATCCAGACATATAGATATCAAATTCAAACACGTAAGACAATTATCTCAAGATGGATTTATTAAAGCAGTTCACTGCGAAACATCAGAACAAATAGCTGACATATTGACTAAGCCTTTGCCATCTAAACAACACAAATATTTAACTTCTAAATTACAAGTTTTGTATTGTTCTGAATCTGAATGTAATTATTGCTGTATATCGAATCGGCATTTAGAGGGGGATTTGTCACAAGTAAATGCCTTATTCTCTAATAGGGGAATTGTATATACACGGGGTATCAGGGGTTAATTTATTCTTCCTCCCTTAATATATTCATATGTAAAATTCCCATCCTTTACTCCGCCTTGTTAATATAAAAGGGGATGTATGCACCTCCTCCTTGCTTCTATCTACAATCATTCAGAGAATATAGAATGCCTACTGTAAATAAATAGTGTTATGTTTGAATACTTCATTCCTGAATCATTTATTGAGTCTGATCCTTAAAATTACGCAACAGAAATATCCTTCTGGGTTCAGCTCCAAGTGGGGAAAAAGACACTGGAGACATGGAGACTGCTTGGAAAGATGGTTTAATGGTGGACAGGATCACATGGCTTGAGTTCCTGAACAGAAAAGGGAGTCCCTGGGTTTTATGCTCTCTCTGGCTTTGAACTTCCTGGGTCCCCGAAAGAGTATCCTGATTGGTTGTCAGACTCCCAGGAAGTGGGGGTCTTAGCTAGCCTTGCTGGCTGATGTAATCTTCCCAGGTGCCATGTGGTGAGTTTCTGTCCTAGATGGGTCCTATTGTGTTGCAGATGATGGTCCATTAACAAAGATTGAGTTTCTGCCTCTGGCCCATTGACACAGGGTGGGGGCAGGAAGATGGGAGCTGCTTCGTCTTTAAAACATGCTTCTCCATTTCTCATCCGGGGAAACATAATATTCTGCCTTTTTAATATTTCTTAAAATATTTCATTTCTCGAGGAAAGGGGTAGGTGCTAACTTCTTACATAAGAAAGGAGTGGACGAGAGGATCCAGGATAGAGAAGAGAGGGAGGGGAGAGGGTGGATTGAGAGGAGCTTCTGAGGACTGTGTTGCACACAAGAGAGAGGTGGGGTCCTCCCCCTACCCCTCTTTTGAGAGGGGGCTGTTCTGTTTTAACATAGATGGCCTCTTTGACCCTCTTTCCAACCAGGGGTCTCCTCTGTCCAGAGAGTGAACTTTGCTCTCTCCAAAGACAGCAACAGGGTCCTTTCCCCAGTTCCAAGGAGGTTCCCCACATTTGCCCTCTGATTCAGGGGACCCTGAGGGTGCAGATAAACCCCCAGGTGGCCTCAAGGCCTCTCAGAGAGCTCAAGGCTGACCTTCACAATGCTAACCACCAAACGGCTGCAAGGAGAAATCCTTCCATTCCCCACCATTCAGTCAGAACCGAAGAAGCTTCTTGGATGAGAAGCAAAACGTTTTCAAGGGAAAAAACCCAAGAAATTCCAGCTCTCTTTTGAAAAGCACCTTTGGGATGTGCGCTGAAGATGCCCCAAAGAAGGATGGTGCTTTTGGAGTCCGTTCCGTCGCTGAACAAGGAGAAGGGATGAGCTTTTCTTTTAGGCTGCACCTCAGGTCTTGTGCTTGGGGATCCCTTTGCAAAGAGCAGGTGAGCCTGTCAGGCCTGCTTGGGAGGAAGGAAGTTTCCGCCATGGGTGAAGGGTGTTATTTGATGGCCGTGTCATTGGGCACAGGTGGGGTGGAACCAAGGTTTGGAGGGTCGCTTCTCGGAAAGCCCCACAGAAAATAACAGTTGGAAGGGACCTTGGAGGTCTTCTAGTCCAACCCCCTGCTTAGGCAGGACCCCCTGGATTCCCCACTGCTGAGGGCCACTAAACTGTTCACCTTCCCTCCTGAGCTGAAAGGGGGGGGGGATTCCAAGGGAGGGAGGGGCCAAGGGTTGAGTAGAGGGAGAAGTGTTGTTTGACCTCTAGGTTACCTGGATACCTGGATTCTGTTGGGATTCTTTTCCGTTGATGGGTGGGGCCATGCAGGCTGAAGAAGGTTCAGTGGATCAAAGACTCACTCGAAACAGAGCCAGAGCCAGAGAGAGTGATAGAAAGAGAGAGAGAGCAAGAAAGAAAGAGAAAGAGAAAGATAGAGACTGAGACTGAGACTGCGACTGCGACTGAGACTGAGACCGAGACCAAAAGGTGAGCAGGACTTGGTTTCTGGTCTGAGGTGTGGTTTTTTCCCTTGCTTGGGAGTTTGACCTTGGGATGGTTAGTCTTGGAGGGGAACCACCAATCCTTAAAACCAGAGATTGACTCTTCTTCCTCCATCCCTTTTCTCTTCCAGAAATGGACCCAAATGAGCTGCTGCGGCCATCCCTTGACAGACCCCAGAATGTCCTTGGAGACCCCTGGAAAGTGATCTTGTTTGTCCTTGGGGTCTATGCATTGGTTGGCCTCTGCGTTTTCTTCCACCAGTGCAGGTAAGTTGCTCCTGATCAGGAGACCTCCCAAAATGTTGGTGGGACTAACAGGAGAAAGGATAGAGTCCCTCAGGGCTGGAAGGGGCCTTGGAGGTCTTCTAGTCCAACCCCCAACCTTTCCTTGAAAATCTCCACTAATGGGTCCCCCATTAAGAATAGGTTTATTATCTTTGTTAAGAAAAGAATGTACCAGTCAGTGATATTTTATTCTTTTTTTCTTCTCCAATCCCCAGGAAAAGGTGTCTGCAAGTGTCACCAGAGGAACGAAGTGAAGATGTGGAGGCCGCCATCATCACGGTGGAACCGCACATACCGGAACCCATCAACCCCAACATCACCATCATTGATGAACGGAGGAGGATGTCAGACGTTCTACCTTGCTCAACAATGTGATGGTTGGTAAGTGTTTATTTTTTTATTTTATTATTATTATTCATATTTCTATGCCGCCCACTCTCCAAGGACTCTGGGCGGCTTACACCATAGACAGTCTACTAAATAGCATATTGCCCCCAACAATCTGGCTCCTCATTTTACCCACCTCGGAAGGATGGAAGGCTGAGTCAACCTTGATTTGATCCTCTGATCTGCTGAACTAGCAGTCAGCTGAAGTAGCTGCAGTCCTGCACTCTAACCACTGCTCCACCTCGGCTCAATTAGTTTGAACTCATTTGGTTTTCAGTTTTTCTTTATTTTTCTATTTGAAAGATATTCTGTTATTATCGTTGTTGTTATTTAATGCCTTTTGTTTTGCATTTCTTGCTTTGGGGTTTTGGGTGGGAGTTTTTGGACTATGGAAGCCAACAGGAAAGAAAACTAGGAGCCTTTAATCTTAATTCGGTGGCTCAGTTTTTTGAATTGTTTTGTTTCTTCCTTTCTATTTCATTATTATTAAAATATTCAATCTGTGCTTCTTTTGCCCCAGGACAAGGAGCGGCCACGGCTGAGATGCCATCCATCCCATTGTTGACCAGGGCTGAACGTCTGGCATCGTCTTTCATCAATGATGGTGATGTGGGAAGTGATGGATTCCGGTATGGAGGTTCCACAGTGATTGAAGCCGCCTCCTCATCTTCAGCTGCTGCTTCTGGTGACGCTTGCAACCCCTTCAACGCAGAGGCCAAACCAAGCATGGACCCCAAAGAGGAACAAGGTCACTTTCCAGGGTCTCCAAGGGACTTTGGGGGTTTCTGTCTGGATGGCCGCAGCAGTTCTGTATTTGTAAATATGTACACATATATATATTCTATGTAATATACCTTTTTTCTGCTTCTTTTGTGTATTTGGGACTAATAAATTAATTTTAAATTCAAGATTTTAAATTCAAGGGAAGGGAAGAGAACGAGGGAAGGAAAGGGGAGGGAAGGGAAGTGGAGGGGAGGGGTGGGGAGGGAAGGGAGGGGAGGGGATGGGAGGAGAGGGAAGGGAAGGGGAGGGGAGGGGAGGGGAGGGGAGGGGAGGAAAGGAAAGGAAAGGAAAGGGGAGGGGAGGGGAGGGGAGGGGAGAGGAGGGGGGGAGGGAAGGGAAGGGGAGGGACAGAGGCAGAAGAGAGGAAAAGGTCCCCCTCTCACCAATCTGTGGCCATCCTTGTATCCCAAAAAGTCATTTCAGGGCCTCCTTTGGGAGGGAGGGAGGGATGACAACACAATTGATAAAACTGGCAATCGTCAGGAAAGACTCTGCTTAAAAGAGAAAGAAGAACTGTGGCTGTTCCCAGCTTAATTCCAAAGCTTTACGAAAACGAGACAATTTCCATCATTTGACACACAGACCTCCAATTTCCCAAAGTGTCTTCCGCATTCGAAGCGTTGCCCATCCCCCTCCGGCCTCCCCTCCGCTTCCTCCGTCCAGCCTCGGCCGGTTCAGAGTTTCCACCCGTCCGTCTGCAGATGCCAGAAAGGCCCCTTTGGCCTTCGGTTGTGAGGAAGCCACAATTGTCCCCATGCTCTGCCTTGTGGGGTTTCCTCCTCTCCTCTCTGCTCAGAATCGGAGCCCTTTTGCCCTGGAACAAATTCTCCACTCTCACAACCCCTCCGAAGTTCTTCACACCCGACAACCAGAAATGCCAAACTCTCTGGAACTCCATTTCTGGGGTTAATTTATAACGCAGATTATTACAAAATACTTTGCAGAAGTCATTCTGGAGAGGGCACCTTAAATGCTCCTGTGGTGTGTATAACACGATGACATTTAGAATATTTGTGTCTTATATTTCAATATAGAATTATTTACTATCATATATTTTATTGCAATTGATGATACAGAGTATCCTCTACTCAGATACACCAATAACAGTGGATAGACACAGTATTAACATGAAGGAAATTTCTTCGTATTTATTTCTTATGAGTTGGAGAAATTAAAGGCTTCTCCTAAAACTCCTGGGATATTAAATAATTCCATTCGGCTTGGATTTAATCCGTTTATCAGGCCATAAGTGACTGCCACAAGGGAAACTTTGCTACTTGAGGGATGGAAGGAATGTGACACAAAAGGGGGAACTGGGAGCAATCCAAGAAGAAATTCCGCCACACGAAGGCATTTTCAACTATGCCAAGACTTGCATAAAATTCTCCTCCGATGGCTTCCTTCAGTTTTTCTTCCAGCCATTCTATTTATGTCGCAAGACTCTGGAGGAGTCAAAATATATCACAACGGAGGAACGTGTTTATATATCAGCTCACTGATATAAAGGAATATATCTTAATATCTTATCTGGAAAATCAGAATTTTGCAGAAAATATACAAAGGAGCATATAATATTCTAAATCTATTTGCCTTTCAAGTCCTCTAATATTAATGATCCTTTGGGATAATTGTTGAACAGCCGGGGCAAATTATAATTTAAAGTAACATAAAATGATAAGCAAATAAATCATATTCCTGTCCTAAAGGAGCTAGAGGAACAGTCACAATAGTGAAAACTGTGATGGGTCAATTAAAATTCAACCAATAAAGCCTATTGCTAGTCCCAGCCTTTTTCCTGAAACTTTGGTCAGAAGAGACGTCCATGTAGAGCTGAGGTCTCCTTAGTCTTCTACCTCCATCCTACCATTGATCTGCCTTTAAGAAGGGGATTGGGGACCAGAGATTGACATGCATCCATCAAGGTCTCTGCCAGCCGATTTGGATGTAAAAACTAAATACCGAAAGCAAAGATGCAGTCAAGAGTTCAGGTGCTGCAAAGCAGAGCGCCAGTCTTCATGAAAGGGGATTTCCATGAAGGCTTCTATGGCCTCCAGAAGCTGTTTTAGAAAATCCGGGGTGGGTGAGGGCATCTCAGGGCTTTCTCTAGGCTTCCTGCTGCCCTCCGTCCTCTTCCCCCTCTCCATAGAAAAGGCAAAGGGCCAAAGGTGGAGAAGACATTCTGGGCAAGGAAGGATGGACTGGGATCTCTCCTGATGTTAACTTTAATTTTAAAAGTGAGGTGTATGTAGATGACTTGTGACCCTTCAGATCAGTTTCCTTACAGGGATCCTCCTCAGCCCCTCCAACAAGGAGGGGGCTCCCAATGCGAGGCCTTCCTTCCCTTGAAGGGCTGGGCAGACCCCCAGAGGGAGCCCCCTTGAAGCAGCACCAGACAAAGTCAGCCCAGGAAAGGTTTCCTGGCATTTTGTGATATGTCCTAATCATTGATCCAGCAGTGGGGAGATGCTGGGGGTGCCCCCTCAGAGACCCCTCAGCAACTGGGGACCTTTGAAGAGAAGCTAAAAGGGAGATTCTGAGAGGCCTCAGGCAAAGTCTCTGGCGTAAAAGAAGGGGGGAAATGGGGGTGGAAAATGGAGGGAAGGACCTCCAAGGTTCTCAGGAGAGCTCAGCACACAGAAGGTCTTTAATCTGCTAACTGTCTTAAGGAGGGGGAAGGGAAGAGAAAGGGAGGGGGAGAGGGAGAGAGGAGGAGGAGGAGGGAGGGAGAGGAGGGAAGGAGGGATGGAAGATAAAACGAAGGGAAGGGATGCTTAACTGGCTTCCTATCCTTCAACTGTGAAGACTGCAGGAGTTTCTTGCAGGCACCTTTGAATCTCTCTGTCCAAGATTAATGGGATCAAGTGGATCTATCAGGTCCCCCTCAGTCCATCATCTCCCCCCCTGCTGCTTTCTGTCCTGGATCCTCTGGCCCACTCCTTTCATAACACTGACTGGCTTCCCTTCATTTCCTGGGAGATTTCTCTTGGGAGGTGGGACATGGGAGGCAGACGGGGCAGCTGGGAAGGAGAGAGGCTGTCCGGTACATGATGTGTGAAAAAAATTGGATTCCAAAGGCAGAAAATCTCTTTCCCCCCAAAGTGCCCAACTGATGGGGAGAAGGAAGGAAGGAAGGTGGAAAGAAGGCCAGGGGTTGGGCCCCCATTCCTTGGGGGGGGGCTCTGTGGCCCCTGCAGAGTTCCCCATTCCCTCCAACAGACCCCAACATCCTCTGTGGCCCTTTGGAACTTCCTCCCCCCAGAATCCCGATTGGCCCCTGAAGTAACAATTGTGCAAGTCTCCGGGCAGAGTCTCCCCCCTCCCACTTTCTCCACTTCTCTCTCTCCGCAGCCTCTGGAGACGGAGCCCCAATGTGGCCCAGGAGGAAGAGGCACAGGAAGCCCACCCCCTCCATCCCCACAGCCGAGCTGGGAGGAACCCATCGAGTCCCTCGTGAGTCTGGTGAGGCTCCTGGCCAGCGCGGAGGAGGCTTCTGCGGGGACAAGGCGGCGGGAGGGAAGGACTTCAGGCAGACCGCCTGCGGAGGGTGGCCCTGCCTGACCTGGGCGCGACGGAGCGGGGCAGGGTGCTTGAGTGACAGCTGTCTGTTTGGGTGAGGGGGGGAGGGAGAAGGGAGGCGCAGTTGCTGAAGAAGCCTTTGGTGTTGGTGGGGGGGGCAAGGACTGCTTGGGGAGGGTGCGGGAACCAAAGACAGCTGAGGGACTTTGCTCCACTCACTAAACTTTTAAAACCAGCTTTAAAATAAAAGCCAAATGGGTGACTTTGAGACAATCATTAGGAGATTGTGAGTTCTAGTCCTGCCTTAGGCATGAAAGCCAGCTGGGTGAGTTTGAGCCAAGATCTAAGAGGCTCTGAGTTCGAATCCTCCCTTAGGCATGAAAACTTTCTGAGGGACTTTCAGCCAATCACCAGGAGACCTTTGAGTTCCAGTCCCGCCTTAGTCCTTTTTGATTGGGTGTTTGAATATTGGAAATATTTTCTCAGATACGAGAATTGGGGATTCCTAGAGTGTGAGATGGCCGAGTGTCCAATATTGTGTGGTGTGATGGAGGAAAGTGAAATTGTGGGAAAATGCCTGTTCCATGTTGGGCAAAGCCATAAGTCTCTCTGCCTTCTGCTTGTGGGAGAACCAGAGGGATCTGTGTGGTCACTGTGAATCTTAGACTGATCTTGGTCTGACCCATCAGAGCTTTTCTTATCTCCTTAAAATGGAATTTGCAATTTTTTTTTTTTTTTTTTTTAATTTGATTTATATGCCGCCCTTCTCCGGAGACTCAGGGCGGCTTACAATGCTTTAAGCAATAGCCTTCATTCTTTTGTATATTTTATACAAAGTCAGCTTATTGCCCCCACAAACTGGGTCCTCATTTCACCTACCTTAGAAAGGATGGAAGGCTGAGTCAACCTCGCAATTAGGAGCCATTCTGAGAACTAAACATTGATTCCCAATTGATCAGCAATCTGTGTGGTTGGAGAAACCTGAAAGCCCCCCTCCCGCTCTATTCACCCCCTTCTTGGACCTGGATGAATATTATGCAGCATTGAACATTTGTGACCTGGCCAATGATGCGGCTGCCTTTAGACAGGATCCCTTCAACCTCCTCCTGGGGAGAATCTCAAGGTCCCCTTTCTCTGGACATCTTCTCCAGCCCTTCACAGACAAGGCAAGCTTGGAAGAGGAGCAGAGAAAATGCTTTAGGTAGAAATTGTAGAGTGCAAAATTAAAGGCTCTGAAAACTGCTATTTTATTTCTGTGGTTGATGAAAGAAAAAAAAATACAATGGAAATTTCTTTATACACTTTATTTTTTATTTACTTCATTTATTTATTATTATTTTGATGTGAAATACATACCAAAATAAAAACAATCCCAAACTGAAATCCCAGAGAGCTGTTCTGCTGATCACTTTCTAAAAAAGAAGGTTTTTATGAGGAAATCAAGAAAGAACTATATAAGAGTGATAAAGATTTGCCTCCCCAGCTGAGAGCCAGTCAAACATGGCATTTCACATCATTCCGGCATTCTCACAGAGAGGATCAGGCAACCAGGCTGGTGCTTGTGTTCAGTGATGGATCTAGCCCAATAACTCATAGACAAATTCTATTTTTCAATTGAATACCTTTATTGCAGGCCTAGGTGAATCCTAGGCCCTGTGGCACCAGAGGTCACTGACCTTAAACCTTTCTCTTTCAGGTATACATCTGGAAGAACTGGAGTACCTCGTAGTGAGAGCTATTATACCCAAGAGGAGGGGCCAGGAGGTAAGGAGTGGCTATGGGAGTGATGGGATATGTGATTAGTTAACCCCTGCAGAGCCAGGTGCCCAGAGTGGCAATACAGTTAGGCATTTACCATGACAGCTCGGTTCCCACAGCTTCCTCCTGGCCTCTTTTCCTCCTCACTCTCTCACACACACACTTTTAGCTGCTGTCAGTGGGAATAAGTGCCTCAATTATTTTTTATAAGGTGTCACATTCAGTAACTGTTGCTGATCAGCAAATTCCTCTGAATCACTTTTAGAGAGTTCTCTTTAGCAAAATGTATTGAGCTGAAAGGAAAGGGAACTACAAGAATTCCAGTCATTCAACAGTTTCCCATTCTGAAACATATAGAAATGATTTTCTTTGATTGCTGCATACTATCTAAATGCAAAGAATATCTCCTTTCAAATAAAATGAATCTTTAACAATTCTTCCAGTATCATAATGATGTTATATCTCATGTTTTTACATTTGTTCTGGCTGTGAGCTGCTCCTTTGTGTTGAGGTCTGGCCTCAGAAGGATAATGTAGCACTTGGGGATGAAGATGCAGCCCAGCAGACCAGCACTGGAGGCCAGGATGGAGAAGACCTGCACAGCCACCATGTATTTCCCTTTGGTGCTCAGATAGGTGGGCACAAAAGTCACCCAGACACTGCAGAAGACCAGCATGCTGAAGGTGATCAGCTTGGCTTCGTTGAAGGCCCCAGGCAGATTCCTGGCCAGGAAAGCCACCGTGAAGCAGATGGCAGCCAGGAAGCCCATGTAGCTGAGGGTGACGTAGAACATGACAACGGCCCCTTCGTTGCATTGCAGGATGATCTCTCCAGGCTGGGATTGGAGGTCAGAGTCAGGGAAGGGGGGAGAAACTCCCAGCCAGATGGAGCAGATGATAATTTGGACAGCAGAAGAAGAAAGGATGATGGAGTTGGCCAAGCTCTTCCCCAACCATCTCTTCACTCGGTTTCCTGGTTTTGTAGCCAGGAAGGCCAGCACCACCATGATGGTTTTGGCCAAGAGAGAAGAAATGGCCACTGAGAAGATGAGGCTGAAAACCGTTTGTCGGAGAAGGCAGGTGGCTTTCCTTGGTTGACCAATGAAGAGAGAAGGAGACAAGAAGCAAAGCAGGAGGGAGACCAGGAGGATGTAGGAGAGGTCCCGGTTGTTGGCTTTGACAAGGGGAGTTTCTCGGTATTTAATGAAGATGATTAGAACAAGGCCTGAGTTTAGGAACAAGAGTAGAGCAAAAGAAACCAGGATGATGCCCAGATTTTCTTCATAAGACAGGAAGGTTGTGACTTTGGGGATACAGTGAACTCGGTCCTTATTTGGGTATTTATCATCTGGACACTTGGTGCATTTTTTCGTATCTGAGAAAGCAAAAAAGTAATATATCTTTAATATTCTGTTCTTTTCTCTTGCAAGAAAATACCTTCTTTGGATAACATCTGATACCACAGACATTTTCCAAGAAGTATTTCTTAACTATTTCATTAAAAAGAGCATAAGAAGGATTTTTTTTCTTAAAAAATGTAGCTAGGTATATGAAATTGAGCGAAATTCTAGGGTGTTAATTATTTCCAGTGTAATGTGTAGAAACTTCATAGGAACCTAAACTATTAGAGGTTAATAATGAATCATATAATCTTTTTAGGCAAACATCTTGAGTCCTGCCATATGGCAGTTAATATCCTGGACTTGGAGGATACCTACAATATCTTGTAACATCTGGAAGCAACCTGGAATTAAAGAGAAACTTCCTATCAGTGAGAGCAATTAACCAGTGGAACAGCTGGCCTCCAGAAGTTACTTATCTGAAATGGTCTAGGGTCTCCTGCTTGAGCAGGGACCTGGACTAGAAGACCTCCAAAGTCCCTTCCAGCTCTTTTCTGATTGATTGATTGATTGATTGATTGATCTATATGACTAGCAGACTATTTGTGTAATGAGTTCCCCCCATAACTATCCATAGCACCAGATTATGGCCCAGTGACACCTTCTCAGTGATCCTCAAGGGAGGCCGATATACAGTGATTTGCAAGATTTTTCAGAAGGTGGACCTGAAACAGTTCATCTAGTTTCAAAGATTTCAGATGTTCCTAGAAAGGTGAGCTTAGCAGCACATATCCAAACTAAAAAGCAGAAGAGATATTTCCTCTGCTGTTAGTAAAGTTTGCCCAGTCTGCCACCCCCTCCTCCCATCTCTTTCCCAGGCCCTCCTTCCAAGTCTTTTTGATTTACTTCCTTTTAGATAAGAAATTGTGCAGGTTGAAAATAAAAAACCCATGTGAGCTTCAATCTGTCTTTTAACTTGCACTTTCATGAAAAGGTTCTGGAGGGATCCAGTTCCACAAAGCCTCCCATTTTCCTCACTGTGACCCACCTTCCTGAGTGGAGAAGGTCCCCTCCGGACAAGGAACACAGTCATAGCAGCAAATTGGCTCTCCTTCTCGAGCCCTCTTGACAAATCCAGGATGGCAACTTTCCACACATTTGGACTGAGGCAGGGACTGAGCAGAAAAACAAGGAATGCCAGAGAAAAGAGATTAGGACTCTCCGCCCATGGAAAATAGAGGTAGAAATGGATGGAGACAAGTAGCCTCTGGTCTTCACTGAGGTAAATATGAAACCTCTGACTACTTCTAAACAGATGCAGGCGGTATAACAACTGGCAGGTTCTTCATGTAGTTCCTCCCTTTTCAGTTTGCAATTTAACATTACAATAAAGTACTTTTTTATTTAATGTAGTCTAGAGGGATGGAATTGATTTTTTTTAAGTATGATGATATAGTCTTATTAAAACTGAGAACAAAGTTTATTGTAAAAGATTGAGGAAACTTTTATTCTATTATATTTTTTAATATGAAATTAAACTGTGATGAAGAAAGAAATCTCTGACCAGTAACATCTTGAAAGGTTTCCATAAAACATGACAAAGCCATCCACTTAAGTCCCGTCTCTTGAAGAACTTCCATGAGATGACACCACCTGGCATGGAAGGCCAACCACCCTGGAGACTCCAGGCTTTGCCCACTTGAAATGGGACCTCAGGCTTTGGTAAACAGAGAAAAGACACCAAAATTTCTCCCACCTTATTGAGCGACTTTAGCCATAGAAGAGCACCTCCTCTGATAATAAATCTCTGTCTTTGAAAATATGCCAGAGTCTCTCTCCTGGGATATTCCTTGGGGAGAACCAAGGAGGCCTGAATGCCCAGATCTGCTTTTATCTCTCCATTTTGGTCCAAGTACAGTTTCCTCTCAGAAATATTCCAAAATTCATTCTTCTCCAGAAAGGGATGAAACTAGAATGGGAACATCCAGGAATTTGAAAAACAGAGAACTTTGTTTCTTATCCCACATTGAATCTTTCTTCCACAATTGTCTAATCTCCAGATATGCTTAATTAGGATACAAATACTATCATCATCTTCATAAGTGAATGAAAAAGTTTGAGAAAAATTTGTCAATCATTTACTGACAAAATATGGAGAAAATATAATTGACACAATTGGTCAATTATAGGGAACATTTTAGAGCAGATGACAAATAAAATGAACAGAGAAAGAAAAAAGATGGTTCATAAATTCTTTGAAAACAACAGGTTGATTCCCAGAAACATGGGATTATCCAGAAGAAAGTTGTCAGGCTAATCTTCTCCCTGGTCATCCTGATGGAAAACACCTCCAGATGTGCTAATTCTACTTAATTGTAATGTGACATTAACAACATTTTGCAGATCTGAAAGAACAAATCTCCCACCAACTCTTTTCTCAGCCTGAAAGGTTAGCCAGGATCCTTTCTGAGCTTCTTTCTCTCCCATTATGCAGGTGCAGGATTCTCCCCTCTTCTCTGATCCTTCCCTAGGCAGCCTCTCTTCCCCTCATCCCAAAAGTCATTCTCACCCATCATTACACTTCCTAAATAGATTATGGGAACTCTGGTGACATAACTGGATTTCAGTAAAGGACTCTGTAAGGTCTGGCCTCTCCTCCTCATTCAGGAAAGTACAGACTCTTGAAACTTGGCCTTTCAAAAGGAACCTTTTATTGGAAAGGAGTGGTGGAAGGACGGAATCAAAGGAGGCTCTGAGGGCCCTCAGGCAATACAGTTAGAATAAAGGAAAGTAGAAACCCTCCCAACAGTCCAGTGGGGATTCAGCCAATCCGCAGGTGTGAAGATGTTATTGTATCCATGGCTCTGAGAAAGTGATAAGGGAACTTTCCCAGGGTCATCTTCCGACACATGGCCCCCCCTCCCCTGACACTCCCCAAAAGGTGAGAAAATGCCAGGCCGCTTAGGCACCAGGCTAAAGGTTATAAATCAATGGGCTGCAGGATACAAGATACATGGGGGGAGGAAAGGGGTAGAAGGTAAAGTATAAATGTAATCCGGGGTCCCCTTCTTCCCCCAAAGAAAGGCAGATTCATGGATCTGACAGACTCACAAACAATTGTGTGATGTGATTAGAAACCTGAGGGGCGGATGGTATGATAACTAAGTGGATAAAAACGGTCTTCAAAATGATACTCAAATAATTTTTAACCTTTTTAAATCTTTCCTATGAAACCTGAAGGTGATGGGTAACAATTTGCCATTGCTCATCAATTTGTCTAAGTTGTCATTAATACAGTAATTAATACGATCTTACAATTAGCTAATTTGATGTGATTTAAAGAATATAAAGTCTTTCAACTTACAAGCCTTATTTGAAACTTCATTTAAAACGTTTGATGAAATAACAATGGTTTTAAATCAATTTAAAGGTGATAATCAGAAGCAAGCAACAATTGTTGAATCGGATGGATTGGATGGATGGACTGACACTTAATTTGCTGCTGGCATCCCTGAAGGAGGAGTCTGGTTTGAAGGCAGGCTGCTTGGAGATGGCTGGAGAGGCCATGGACCCTGAAGACTCAAAGTGGGCAGAACGGATGACTGAAGAAATGGATTCTTTCAAGAAGATTGAGGGAGATTGAGGGAATGGACTTGTCATACTTAACTGGAAAACAAGTCTTAAGAGTTGTTGTGTTTCAATTTACAGGAGGTCCTATGACTTTGGCGAATGGAAAGCAGTTGTTGGGAAAGATCCTAATTAAAATTTTAAGGAAATGCGTTATTATTAATAATCAAACTTATGTATGTATCTATTTTGTGCGGGAAATTCAAATGCAACAATGCTTTGTGATTGGTTAACTAGTGTTTCAGTACTGTATATAGGGAGGGCTGTTGCCTGTGGTTATTTGCTGAAGTCTCACCCTGAATTAAAGAGCTGTTGTCACTAGGTTGCTTGTGCCTCTCGTTATTTCCACGCTACAACACAAACAAAGATGTTTAAAACTGGACAGATTCTGGATGAATCAGAAGTAATGTTTGTGGTGGTCTGTGGTAGATAAGGAGCCCCTGCAAATTTTCTGTGAGTTAAATACAATAGCAGATAACAGATAGTTTTGAAGTTTTGAAATTTAACTTTATTGTTGGATTGCCTGTTAAAAACGTTTTTTATATACAGCAGATAGATGACAAGTCAAATGGTTGCAAATAGATGTGTAGTTTATAATTGTGGGCCTATTTTGCAAGGCGGAGAAACTATTATTGCTGTATTGTATTCAACTTGCATATTCAACAATACGCAAGTTTTTGTCTGTTTTTAATGCACATTCTTAAAAAATGCACACAGAGAAGGGTACATATGGAAAAAGCAGTAGAAAAAAATCTGATTTTTAGCAACTAGGACTTGACTAACAATAGAGTCTCATATAAGAACATGAATGATGGACTGGAAGAAAGATGAGGGATACCAAACTTGATTTGCATGTTTGTGGAAATGATCTCAAAATCATAGTTAACTGGAAACAGAATCGGAGTCAGCAGGGAGATGTTCATGGAAATAAGGCAATTGCAGCCATAAGAATCTCAGGAAGTGAACATTGTGGTTTGGGGAGACCCCAACTCAAGGACCAGGTCCCCTTGCAGGTACCAAGCTTGGAGGAGAATTTGCACAAAATCTACGTGAACTTCAGGGAAGGACAATGAAGCCATGGAAGAGATCAAAGGAGCTGCTTTTAGCCTTGAGGAAAGAGAACAAGGAGAAGAGCTGAAGATCAGGAGGAGTCTGGGAGCCCCTTTTCCAACTGACACAATCTCTCGGTTGGAGAAGGGAGGATGCAGCCCTCTTCCAATCACTGACACACGTTACACATGAGTGTAAGATCTGCTCACTATTATTCCAGAGTGTCAGACACAGAAAAATGAGTTCAGTTACAAGAGAGATTTTAGCTGAAGGAGAGAAAAAGAAAATGATAAAAGTTTGAGCTGTTTTAGAGCTGAGCCAGTGAAGCAGAGAAGTTCAGTCTCCTCTTCATGGATTATCTGAATGCAAAGACTGAGCAGTCATCAGTCAGAGAAGCTTTAACTGGGATTCCTGCAGAGAGGAGCGGTTGGGCTAGATGGTCTCAGGGTCTCCTCCAAATTTAGAAATGTTGTCATGCCACAACATGTATCTATTGTGCAGTTGTTGCTCTAGCCCCACCTAGTGGCCGGGGGCAGATAAGCCTTACTGTATGGTCTGAAGCCAGACTCCCTTTTCTCTCAGCCTTTGGAGGAGACGGAAGCAGCCGGTTTGACCGAGACACATGGTCATCCGGAGGCCTCCTTCCCTCACACGGAGCATCGCTGGAGAGGTTTCAGAGAGCTGCTTCTTTGTCGGCTGTTAGTTAATGCTGCCCATCTCCTATTTATATTTGATTCTCACTCTTTGCACTTCCTCAGTTTCTCCGTGCCCTTTTCTCCCAATGAAACACCCAGATCCACCCCAGGCTCCCTTTCACTGGAGGAGAAGAGGGGGGTTTAGCTGCCTGTTGAGCTGCACACAGACCCACCTGCAGTGGGGACGGAACAAAGGGGAAATTCCACCATGCTCATCACAAACCCACAAATACAGGAATTCATTTCAAAAAAGAATACAGCATTTTCAAATGAGCAGAGTTTAATATAAAAATGCCATGGTATCTATTCTTTGGAACTATTATTTCCTGAGCAATTAATTTGGACAGATCTGTTGAGTTGGTTCCCCTCCTTCTCCTCTGGATTCCTCCTCCAAAGGATCTCAGATTAATGGATCCATATCAGGACCCCCATAGCTGCCACGGCTGCAGCCTTGGAGACCCCAACCTCTTTTCTTCCTCTTTCCTTCTCCTCCTCAATCTGGAGGAATAAGCGGCATTCAAGGCCTGGGCCAGAGTCTGAATGATACTGTAATGTTGATAGTGATTTGGGGCCCGGATCCTGTTCCTTTTCTTCTGGGTCTCCAGTGGGGCTTTCTGGGTGCATCTTCTGCGGCCTTTGACAGAAAAGACGTTCTTTGAAAGAGAACAGCGGAAATATAAATCTTGAAACTTTTTTTCCACAAAGAAATGGGGTTCAAAGGCAGAATCCATTGGTCTGTCTTTTGCCAGATAACTAAAGTTCAAAATACTATGGATGTATTTGAGAAGTCTACGCTTGTTTATTTTATACGTTCCAAAATTTGTGAGAATCCAGACTTTCCCTTCAATGGGTACTGGCAGACGCATAAATGTTAAATGGAAAGAAAGGATTCTCTCCCAAATGGAATCAAATTCCATGAAGTGAACAAAGACGTTGACTTGTCTCCACTTAGAGAGGGAATCCCTGAGGGCTGTTGTGTATCCAGTTGTTGAGAACAGTTGTGATATAACCACACAAATTCCACTCCTGACAAGCATAGGAGGAAAAATCCTCATGAAATTCTCTCCCTTCTCTGTGTCTGAAGCAAAGAGGCCAATCAGGGTCCATCTGAAATGGAGGAGCAGGTGGACAATTGCTGGGTACTGGATCCCTTCTTTGGGATTCATCCGGTGGAAAAAGGGGAATTTCCTTTTATCACTCAGAGCCTCTGAAGCAGTTTTAAAACTGATCTGAAAAAGCAATGAAGAATGCTGTGTGATATTTGGGATCAGATCAAGTCCAAAATATTAGATTTTAATAAATCCAACCTGGTTCTCATGAATGTATTAGAATAGTTTGTTAATCAGATTTTGTTTAAAATATTAAAGACAGAATATTAGCAAGATTGTATCATAATAATGGAAAATAATAAACAAATTAAAAAACAATAAAATGTAAATCATATTACTGTATCACCCCTACAATTGATCACAATTAGATTAACACGTGCAAATCCAACTAGAATATTCTATTCCAATAAAGGGCTTATTATAATTTTCGAGGATTGCTTCATCTTTTTTTGCTTCTATATCCCAGATTCTTTCAGGAGGAAATTTTTTAACTTATCTCTCCAGTTATACAAGAAACAGGCAGACCTCAAAGCCTAATAAGATTTGTCAGTTGCATAATCCAAGTTTGGTCTTTAATTGAAGTTTTCTCTGTTCCAACAGCCACAATTTTCAGAGTCTGTCAGTTTCCATAGATTAAATTTTATGCCAATGCCCATATTTTCTGAATTTAAACAAAGCAGAAATTGTGTAAATTCCCAAATCAGCTCTGAGGGCAGCAGCTGGAGTCCTTTTACCCACCCCAAGATCCTCCTCAGAGGCTGAGATTGGGTTGGTTCTGCTGGTGGGTTCTCTCTGAAGCCCCAAACATCAGATTGATGTAAGAACATGGGGGAAAACTGGGCCTCAGATACTTTAATAATTGGAGCTGAAGAAGCTGGAGAGCTATGAGGTTTTCCTTTAAGCACCACTTTCACTCCTGCCCTTTCTCTAACTGAGCTCCTTGGATGATGAGGGAGCCAAGATTCAGGCTCAGAGAAAACAACCCCAGGTAAGGAAAGGTGTTACTTGCTCTAATGGCTATGATGTCATTTCACAAAGGCCATAACTTTTGAACTTGCTTTATAAATTATCAGATAATGATTAAAACAAGACAATTAAATCTATACAATCCAATGTGTAAGTATGATAATATCACATTATCTGTGTAAATCAGTGTATTCCAATAGGAATTTAGCAGGCTAAACATTTGTACCTATAACAGAACTTATAACAAAATAAAAGGGTTGGAAGGGACCTTGGAGGTCCTCTAGTCCAACCCCCTCAAGCAGGAGACCATATACACATATAGACTGGGTGAAACCAGGCTTAACAGCAGTAAGAAATCCTGGAGTCTTAGTCATCATTGGCATACTTCAGTCTCAAGAGACTATGGTATTGTGCTCTGGAAAGAGGTCCTAAAACAGCATCTGGTGTGACTAAAAAGGCCAATTCGAGAGTGGCAATCCCTTCCACACTGAGGGCAGATACATTCTGTCCCCTGCCCAGCCCCCAGATTTCACTGGTTCCGGGACTGCCTCTTTGCCTCAGCCTGCCGAACAAGTGTCTCTTTGAATTGGAGAAGGCCAGGCTGCGTCTTTAGCCTCCAAGCTGAACAATCGGAGGGCAAGGTTTCCCAGTTGTTAATGTCCATTCCCAGGGCCTTTAGGTCCCTCTTGCAGATATCCTTATATCGCAGCTGTGGTCTCCTTCTGAGGCGCTTTCCCTGCACTAATTCTCCATACAGGAGATCTTTCGGAATCCGACCATCAGCCATTCTCACGACATGCCCCAGCCAAGCATAGACATCACTGTTTCAATAGTGTATACATGCTAGAAATTCCAGCACATTCCAAGACTGCGCTATTTGGAACTTGTCCTGCCAGGTGATGCCAAGAATTCGTCGGAGACAGCGCATATGAAAGGTGTTCAGCTTTCTCTCCTGCCGTGCGTAAAGGGTCCAAGACTCACTGCAGTACAAGAGGACTCAGGGTCTATAGACCTGGATCTTCGTATGTTCCGTCAGCTTCTTATTAAGCCATGCTCTCTTTGTAAGTCTGGAAAATGTGGTGGCTGCTTTACCAATATGTTTGTTCAGCTCAGTATTTAAAGAGAGAGTGTCAGAGATAGTTGAGCTGAGGTAGACAGTGTCATGGACGACCTCCAGTTCTTGTGCTGAGATTGTAATACAGGGAGGTGAATCCATGTCCTGACCCATGACCTGTGTTTTTTTCGGGATGATTGTTAGTCCAAAAATCTTGGCAGGCCTTGCTAAAACTGTCCATAAGTTGTTGAAGGTCTTCAGCAGAGTGAGCAGTGATGGCAGCATAATCAGCGAAGAGGAAATCCCGTAAGCATTTCAGCTGGACTTTTAGACTTTAGACTCAATCTCGAGAGATTAAAGAGTTTTCCATCTGATCTGGTCCAGAGGTAAATACCCTCTGTTGCAGTTCCAAAAGCATGTTTCAGCATGACAGCAAAAAAGATCCCGAATAAAGTTGGCGTGAGGACACAGCCCTGCTTCACTTCACTTCGAATATCAAAGGAATCTGAAGTTAAGTCATCAAAAACGACAGTGCCATCATTTCCTCATGAAAGGACCTGATGAGGTTGAGGAGCTGAGGTGGACATCCAATCTTGGGGAGAATTTTATAAAGGCCGTCCCTGCTAACCAAGTCAAAAGGCTTTGTAAGATCTATGAAGGCGACAAAAAGTGGCTGTCTTTGTTCCCTGCATTTCTCCTGCAACTGTCTAAGGGAAAATCCCATGTCAATAGTGGACCTGTTGGCTCGAAATCCACACTGTCATTCTAGATAGACTCTCTCTGCAAGCACCTTGAGCCTCTTCAGTACGACACGGGCAAGCAGCTTCCCTACAACACTAAGAAGAGAGATGCCACGGTAGTTGTTACAGTCACCCCTTTCACCTTTGTTCTTGTACAGTGTGACGATATTTGCATCCTTCATGTCCTGCGGTACTCCTGTACCACAGGAGTCTTCGTGGACAACCAATTAAATATGAATCAAGAGTGTGCAGCAGCAGCCAAAAAAGCCAATGCAATCCTAAATTGCATCAACAGAGGGATACAATCAAGATCAAGAGAGGTACTAATACCACCCTATGAAGCCTTAGTAAGGCCACACCTAGAATCCTGCATCCAGTTTTGGTCACCAAACTACAAAAAAGATGTTGAGACTCTAGAAAAAGTGCAGAGAAGAGCAATCAAGAGGATTAGGGGACTGGAGGCTAAAACATACAATGAACGGTTGCAGGAACTGGGCATGGCTGGTCTAGTGAAGAAAAGGACCAGGGGAGACAGGATAGCAGTCTTCCAATATTTGAGGGGCTGCCACAGAGAGGAGGGGGTCAAGCTATCTTCCAAAGCACCTGGAGGCCAGACAAGGAATAATGGATGGAAACTGAACAAGGAGAGATTCAACCTGGAAATAAGGAGAAATTTTCTGACAGTGAGAGCAATCAACCAATGGAAGAGAAGTTGCCTTCAGAAGTTGTGGGAGCTTCATCACTGGAAGCTTTCAAGAAGAGGCTGGACTGCCATCTGTCAGAAATGGTGTAGGGTCTGCTTGGACTAGATGACCTACAAGGTCCCTTCCAACTCTGTTAATCTGTATCTATCTATACTATTCCAGACAAGTGGCTGTCCAGTCTCTTCTTAAAAGCCTCCAGTGATGGACCACCCACAATTTCTGAAGGGTATAAGTTCCATTCCTCACCATTAGGAAATTTCTCCTTAGTTCTAGGTTGTTTATTCCACTTTTTAGATGGATAAAATGCTACTATTGCCAGCTTCAATCCGACTGGATAGGGCAGGCATCATTTATCTGTGAAAATGAAGATGCCAATAGAGGCCCCAACAACCAGGGATATTTTTTGATCAGTTAAATAGTTGGTAGAATATCTTGTCCAGGGAATGTATTGCTTGCATTTCAGGCCTTTTATGATTAATCTCAACATGAACATAATGGAGCAAAATATTGAGATTTTTGCTAATATGGAGAAAAGCAGCTCTTGAATTCCATGGAGAAGACATGATTGCATCTATTGCTCACCCACCACCACCCACCCCTCACTTTACCAGAAGGAGAAACACACACACAAACCTGTGAGACTTTGTAGGTGCCTCCTAATGTTGACATCTGGATGGAGATCTCCCTCTTGGCTCCATCAATAAGAGACAGGAGGTTCTCCTTCCTTCCACAGCTGTAGTTGGGGACATTGGCTTCTCCAGTGGAGAGAATGTCCAGCAAGGCATCTGAAGTGTGGAAAGTGCTCCAATAGTTGTCGTGGATGTTGTAGCCAAGTGTGAGATTGTGCAAGAGATGGGAATTCTTGTTGGCCAGTTGAACGTTGAAAATGAATATTAAGCAATAATAAAAATTGTAAGAAGTCCTATTGAAAAAAAAAGTTATTATAATCAACATCCACAACAAATACTTTTGTTACATATAATATATATAATCCTCCAGAAGCCTACTGAGCTTAAACCAGCATTGATCCAAAAGCAAACATCAGTTACACAAATATGGAAATGGGCTGAGGTACAGCAACTACAACTAATTCCACCATACTTTAAATAAAATTCATTGTTCAAATGATAAATTAAGGATTGAAGTGAGAAAGGAAAATAATCTGCGCCCCTTTCATCTTTTTTTCAGACCCCTTTTTGAGTCTCTTTCACAAAATCAGACCAAAGAGAGAAGCCATGGAAATCAAAATCATTCAGGAAATTGGATATATTCCCCAATATAGAAATAAATGAAAAATAAAAAACTGAAAAGAAGGAGAGTGTTAGAATGGAGGGAGTGCAACTCCATCACCCTGAATGACTTACGAATCATGGTAAACAAACTGAAGAGAAGGAGCCACGTTGAAAAGCAACTTTGTATGCAATATTTCCTTTCCAGTGGTGACTATACTGATTAGATGGTCTCCTGGTCTGTAGTAGCTCCATGGTTTCCCATCCTGGTTCTCCAAACTCAGCGGGCATTTCATTCCCAGCTTCCCAGAGACTGGATGGGACAAAAGCAGCATCAGAGGCAGAATCAGGAGGTCCATAATTCATGGGGTGAATCAATGAATCCCTTTCCTGTTTCTAAAGAAGAATTATAAGAATTCAAAGGACTCTCACAAAGTGGAATATGATCCAGTTGCTTTCCTTCTTCAAACACAGAGAAACACTCAGCTTCATCTGGAAAGGAGAGAGACGTAGATTCAAGAGCACAGACTCTGCCTGTCCCAAAACTCCATATTTCTCTGCCCAAAGTCTCCCCTGGAGGATTCAGCTAAACAGCAGAGCTGAAACTTTTACCATAATTCTCCCTCTCAGGAGGGATCCCTGGATAATTCAAGTAGTTCTTGTAGTCAGAGATTGTTGGGAAATTCTCTGGAGGGAATTGAAAGGGAAATAATCCCCATGTGATTCATAATAACAGGGGCAGAGATGGAATTAAATCCGTCATCTAGAATTGAGAGGTTTGTGAGCTCCATACTTGAAAGTGGCCCCGGAGGGAATACATTTATTTTATTTTTTTATTTTATTTTAAATTTATATACCGCCCTTCTCCCTGAGGACTCAGGGCGGTGTACAGCCAGAATTAAAAAACATGAAATACAAATATTAAAAACAATTAAAATATATGTAAATTTGGCCCAAAATTAAAAATACAAACCAATTAAAACATTTAAAATTTCTTCTTAAACCAGCCCGGCTTGCTGGAAAAAGTGGGTTTTAAGGGCACGGCGGAAGGCGCTAAGGTCTTGGATTCTCCTTATCTCTGGGGGCAACTGATTCCAGAGGGTAGGTGCCCCCACAGAGAAGGCCCTCCCCCTGGGGGTCACCAGCCTGCATTGATTGGCTGATGGCACCCTGAGGAGGCCCTCTCTGTGGGAGCGCACGGGACGATGGGAGGTCGTTGGTAGCAGCAGGCAGTCTCGAAGATAGCTAGGCCCGATGCCATGGAGCGCTTTAAAGGTGATAACCAGCACCTTGAAGCGCACCCGGAAGACCACTGGGAGCCAGTGCAGCTCGTGCAGGAGCGGTGTTACATGGGAGCGCCATGCTGCTCCCATCACTACCCGCGCTGCTGCATTCTGGACCAGTTGGAGCCTCCGGGTGCTCTTCAAGGGGAGCCCCATGTAGAGAGCGTTGCAGTAGTCAAGGCGAGAGGTGACGAGAGCATGAGTGACTGTGCACAGGGAATCCCGATCAAGAAAGGGCCGCAACTGGCGAATCAGGCGAACCTGACAAAAGGTCCCCCTGGTTACAGCTGTCAGATGTTCCTCCAAGGACAGCTGCCTATCCAGGAGGACTCCCAGATTGCGAGCCCCTTCTGTGGGGGCCAAAGACTCTCCCCCAATAGTCAGTGATGGGGTCAACTGACTATATCAGGATGCCGGGAGCCACAGCCACTCAGTCTTGGAAGGGTTGAGCTTGAGCCTGTTCCTCCCCATCCAGATCCGCACAGCCTCCAGGCACTGGGACATCACTTCAAGGGCATCATTGGGGTGGCCTGGGGTGGAGATGTACAGCTGGGTGTCATCAGCGTACTGGTGGTATCTCACCCCAAAGCCACGGATGATCTCGCCCAGCGGCTTCACATAAATGTTGAACAGAAGGGGCGAGAGGACCGATCCCTGCGGCACTCCACAGATAAGAGGCCTCGAGGTCGACCTCTGCCCCCCTGCCAACACAAACTGCGACCGGTCGGAGAGAAAGGAGGAGAACCACTGCAACACGGTGCCTCCCACCCCCAACTCTTCCAGCCGGTGCAGCATGATACCATGGTCGATGGTATCAAAAGCCGCTGAGAGATCTAACAGGACCAGAACAGAGGAGCAACCCCTGTCCCGAGCCCTCCAGAGATCATCAACCAATGCGACCAATGCCGTTTCCGTGCTGTGCCCAGGCCTGAAACCCGACTGGAACGGATCTAGATAAGATGTTTCCTCCAGGAATTGTGGGAACTGTCGCGCGACCACACTCTCAACAACCTTCGCCATAAAGCGAAGGTTGGAGGCAGGACGATAGTTGGCCAATATTGCCGGATCCAGGGACGGCTTCTTGAGGAGAGGCCTCACCACCGCCTCTTTCAAGGCAGTGGGGAAGTAACCCTCACTCAATGAAGCGTTGATAACACCCTGGAGCCAGCCTCGTGTAACCTCCCGGGAAGCCAGTACCAACCAGGAGGGACACAGGTCCAGTAAACATGTGGCCGCACTAAATCTCCCCAAAATTCTGTCCACATCATCGGGAGTCACAGCGTCAAACTCCTCCCAGATAACATTCTCAAGACTATTCCTCGTCACTCTGCCCTGATCTACCCAGTCAGAGTCCAAATCCCGTCGGATCTGAGCGATTTTGTCATACAGGTATTGTCCGAAATCCTCCGCCCTGCCTTCCAAGGGATCCTCCCGCACTCCCGGATGGAGCAGGGAGCAGGTCACCCTAAACAGGGCGGCCGGACGATTCCCTGATGACGCAATAGAGGCGGAAAAGTAATTAAACTTTGCCGTCTTTATCGCCACTAGGTAGATCTTAATATGCGACCTTACCAGTGTTCGATCAGACTCAGCGCGACTGGCCCTCCAACCGCTCTCCAGGCGTCTTTTCCGGCGCTTCATTTCCCTCAGCTCCTCGGTGAACCAAGGAGCCGCACGGGATCGGCACCGGGTCAGAGGCCGCAAAGGCATGACTCGGTCCAAGGCCCCACCAGCCGCCCGATCCCAGGCGGCTACCAGGTTCTTGGCTGAGTCATGTGCTAGAACCTCAGGAAATGGCCCAAGCTCCATCTGGAACCTCTCAGGATCCATCATGGCACCTGTGGCTGAAGAAAAAAATAAATCTGACATTTGTTTGCATAGTGATGAAAGGCAAAACTTGGGGGGGGGGGCAGTTAATGCTGGAGCATGTCACAGATCTGAAATAGCTGCCAGCTGAGTCGGAACCAAAATTTACTTTATTTTGAAAGCTAATGCTCAAGGGCATCGCACAAAGGGGCTGATGCAATAGTGCAGCCAGACACCTAGAACAAAATCAACTTTAGTGAAAAACTAGTTTTTCGAACTTTGCAGAGTTAAAAAAAAAAATCAGATAGAGAGAAAGAGAGGGAGGGAGGGAGGGAGAGAGAGAGAGAGAGGGAGAGACGTTAGAAAAAAATCAAGTCAAAAGAGATGGAGAAATCAAGGCTGCCTCTCACCCCATGAGTGGAGGGGAGGGAGGGAAGGGGAGCTCAGGACCCTCATGTTGCAGATGGAAAGCTGATCTTCAAAATCCAGTTTCCATCTTCAGAGACCTGAGAATGCAGTAGCCCATGTCCCATGTTCCCCTGCCACCCTTTCCCATGCACAAGCCAGGCAAGGGGTCACTTGCAGGGATGCCAGACAGGACTCTGCCCAGCTGAGTGGGGAGCCCCTGTTAAAGGTGTTCAAGGATCAAGCCCAATAACTCCATCACACAAGTATTCATTTAATCAGAAGTCTTTATTTGTTAGGTGTTTTGTGCCAGCCATGGCAGTCTCTTCAACGGCCACCAGATGGGGGCAAAGAGGCACCTTTGATCCCACTGGTGGGTCAAGGGGCTCCGGCCCCTGCAGCCCCATTGGGGAAAGTTAATGGCCTTCTGGCCCCCTCACACACCTTGTAAGGGAGGGGCCAGGGGCCCCTATAAGAACCCCTGCACAGGGGCTGCTCTCCCTTCTTTTGCCCCTTTTTTACCCTTTCCCTTTTGCCTGCTCTTGTTCTAGTCTCCTATGGGACTGACCCATGGGCTCAATCCAGGCATGGATGCCTCCATGCCTGGGACCTTATTTTACTTCACTTTTACTTCTAAATAAAGACTTAATTTGATTGCATCCTTGTGTGCTGACCTTTTCTTGGAAGCGCCCTCAATGAACCATCATTCTTCATGAGATCCCTCACATCCCCTCCCCTCCCCTCCCTTCCCTTTCCTTTCCTTTCCTCCTTTCCTTCCCTTCCCTCTCCTCCCCTCTCTTCCCCTCCCCTCCCCTCTGTTCCCTTCCCTTCCCTCCCCTCCTCTCCACTTCCCTCCCCTTCCCTCCCCTCCTTTTCTCCCCTCCCCTTTCCTTCCTCCTCTCCTTCCCTCCCTTCCCTCCCCTTCCTTCCCTTCCCCTCCCCTCCCCTTTCCTTCCCTCCTTCTCTTCCCTCCCCTCCCCTGCCCTCCTTCCCTTCCCTTCCCTTCCCTCCTCTCCTTCCTTTCCCTTCTGGGAACCATTTTGAAGGGATTTGTGCCTTTTGTGGAATATATGAGAAAAGAGACTTTCCGTCTAGAGATGCCTTGGGGGGTATAAATACAGGCAGTCCTCAACTTACGTCGGTTCATTTAGAGACTGTTCGATGTTTCAGCAGTACCGAAAAAGCGACTGATTACCGTTTCCCCCACGTATGACCCTTGCAGCATCCCCAGGGTCACCTGATTAACATTCAGAGGCTGTGTGGCTGACTCACATTTATGACGGTCACAGTGTCTAGGGCTCACGTGATCCAGTAAAGTCAATGAGGAAACCAGATTCCCTTCACATCCCCTGTGACTCACTTAACAACCACAGTGATTCAGTTAACAACGGTGCCAAAAAGGTTGTACAGTGAGGCAAAATTCACTTAAGAACTGTCTCACTTAGTAAAGAAAATTTGGGCTCCATTGTGGTCGCAAGTCAAGGCTCACCTGCACGGTGGACACAGAAAGTCTACAGACCCCATCAAAATACTGAGAGGTTTCTGAAACACACACACAAAAAATAAAATAAAATAAAATCAGACCAAAATAAACCTGAAAGAAAGAAGATCTGAAAGAAGAAATATTTAGAGAGCAATCTTGAATTTAAAATGAATTTATTGCAGCCTCAAATACACAAACAGAAGAAAAGGTATATTACATCATTATATATATTGCATGTATAATACATATTTACATACAGAACTGCTGCGGCCATCCAGAGGGAAACCCCCAAAGTCCCTTGGAGACCCTGGAAAGTGACCTTGTTCCTCTTTGGGGTCCGTGCTTGGTTTGGCCTCTGCGTTGAAGGGGTTGCAAGTGTCACCAGAAGCACCAGCTGAAGATGAGGAGGCGGCTTCCATCACTGTGGAGCCTCCATACCGGAATCCATCACTTCCCACATCACCATCATTGATGAAAGACGATGCCAGACGTTCAGCCCTGGTCAACAATGGGATGGTTGGCATCTCAGCCGTGGCCGCTGTTTGTCCTGGGGCAAAAGAAGCAGAGATTGAATATTTTAATAATAATGAAATAGAAAGGAAGAAATAAAACAATTCAAAAAACTGAGCAACCAAATTAAGATTAAAGGCTCCTAGTTTTCTTTCCTGTTGGCTTCCATAGTCCAAAAACTCCCACCCAAAACCCCAAAGCAAGAAATGCAAAACAAAAGGCATTAAATAACAACAACAATAATAACAGAATATCTTTCAAATAGAAAAATAAAGAAAAACTGACAACCAAATGAGTTCAAACTAATTGAGCCGAGGTGGAGCAGTGGTTAGAGTGCAGGACTGCAGCTACTTCAGCTGACTGCTAGTTCAGCAGATCAGAGGATCAAATCAAGGTTGACTCAGCCTTCCATCCTTCCGAGGTGGCTAAAATGAGGACCCAGATTTTTGGGGGCAATATGCTATTTAGTATACTGTCTATGGTGTAAGCCGCCCAGAGTCCTTGGAGAGTGGGCGGCATAGAAATATGAATAATAATAATAAAATAAAAAAATAAACACTTACCAACCATCACATTGTTGAGCAAGGTAGAACGTCTGACATCCTCCTTCGTTCATCAATGATGGTGAGGTTGGGGTTGATGGGTTCCGGTATGTACGGTTCCACCGTGATGATGGCGGCCTCCACATCTTCACTTCGTTCCTCTGGTGACACCTGCAGACACCTTTTTCTGGGGATTGAAGAAGAAAAAAAGAATAAAATATCACTGACTGGTACATTTTTTTCTTAATAAGGATAATAAACCTATTCTTAATGGGGGCCCCATTAGTGGAGATTTTCAAGGAAAGGTTGGGGGTTGGACTAGAAGACCTCCAAGGCCCCTTCCAGCCCTGAGGGACTCTATCCTTTCTCCTGTTAGTCCCACCAACATTTTGGGAGGCTTTCAGTGCCCCAGGGCTCCCCAGGTTGTGGTGACGCCACTCCCCTGATCAGGAGCAACTTACCTGCACTGGTGGAAGAAAACGCAGAGGCCAACCAATGCATAGACCCCAAGGACAAACAAGGTCACTTTCCAGGGGTCTCCAAGGACGTTCTGGGGTCTGTCAAGGGATGGCCGCAGCAGCTCATTTGGGTCCCTTTCTGGAAGAGAAAAGGGATGGAGGAAGAAGAGTCAATCTCTGGTTTTAAGGGTTGGTGGTTCCCCTCCAAGACTAACCATCCCAAGGTCAAACTCCCAAGCAAGGGAAAAAACCCCACCTCAGACCAGAAACCAAGTCCTGCTCACCTTTTGGTCTCAGTCTCAGTCTCAGTCTCTATCTTTCTCTTTCTCTTTCTTTCTTGCTCTCTCTCTCTTTCTATCACTCTCTCTGGCTCTCTTTCTCTCTCTCTGTCTCTGTCTCTGTTTCGAGTGAGTCTTTGATCCACTGAACCTCCTTTAGCCTGCATGGCCCCATGCAGGTCAAACAACACTTCTCCCTCTACTCAACCCTTGGCCCCTCCCTCCCTTGGAATCCCCCCCCCTTTCAGCTCAGGAGGGAAGGTGAACAGTTTAGTGGCCCTCAGCAGTGGGGAATCCAGGGGGTCCTGCCTAAGAAGGGGGTTGGACTAGAAGACCTCCAAGGTCCCTTCCAACTGTTATTTTCTGTGGGGCTTTCCGAGAAGCGACCATCCAAACCTTGGTTCCACCCCACCTGTGCCCAATGACACGGCCATCAAATAACACCCTTCACCCATGGCGGAAACTTCCTTCCTCCCAAGCAGGCCTGACAGGCTCACCTGCTCTTTGCAAAGGGATCCTCCAGCACAAGACCTGAGGTGCAGCCTAAAAGAAAGGCTCATCCCTTCTCCTTGTTCAGCGACGGAACGGACTCCGAAAGCACCATCCCTCTTTGGGGCATCTTCAGCGCACATCCCAAAGGTGCTTTTCAAAAGAGAGCTGGAATTTCTTGGGTTTTTTCCCTTGAAAATGTTTCGCTTCTCATCCAAAAAGCTTCTTCGGTTCTGACTGAATGGTGGGGAATGGAAGGATCTCTCCTCCTTGCAGCCGTTTGGTGGTTAGCATTGTGAAGGTCAGCCGTGGGCTCTCTGAGAGGCCTTGAGGCCACCTGGGGGTTTATCTGCACCCTCAGGGTCCCCTGAATCAGAGGGCAAATGGGGGGAACCTCCTTGGAACTGGGGAAAGGACACTGTTGCTGTCTTCGGAGAGGGCAAAGTCCACCCTCTGGACAGAGGAGACCCCTGGTTGGAAAGAGGGTCAAAGAGTCCATCTACGTTAAAATGGAACAGCCCCCTCTAAACAGAGGGGGAGGGGGAGGACCCCACCTCTCTCCTGTGTACCAGACTGTCCTGAGGACGTGGGGTTTGGGGCGGCCCAGTCCGTGTGCAAGGAGTCAGCCGGGTCTCTGCAGGTTTCCAGAATTGAGAGGATTTCTCCCAGCCTGACCTGCTTTCTGCCTCCATCCTCCAATGCAGCACGCAGGAATATAGGTTTTGAGAGAATCTACTGTATATTCCAGAACAGGACATAATATTGTCCATGTGTTTGTCTTCCAGTTCTTATAATCTCAGTGATCCTTTAGGACAATTGTTGAACAGGGAGGGCAAATTATAATTTAAAGGAATAGTGACAATAATGGAAAATGCAATCGGTCAATTAAAATCCAAAGAATCAAATGTGTAGCTATTCCCAGCTTTTCCCCCAAAGTTTGGTCAGAAGAGGTCAAGGAACAGCTGAGGTCTCCTTAGTGTTACCTGCTTCCGTCCTCCAATTCCTCTGCCTTTCAGATGGGGATGGGCAACCAGAGTTTGACAGGCCTCCCCCAAGGTCTCTGCCACCTGATGTGGTTGCAAAGAGGGAAAGTCAAAACGTAACCCAGACTTGGGGTGCTTAAAAGCAGAGTGCCAGTCTCTGCCAAAGCTTCTTTCCACGAAGGCTTCTGGGGCTACCGGAGCATTTTTAGGAAACACAGGCTGGGTGAGGGCATCTCAGGGCTTTCTCCAGAAGTGAGGCTTCCTGCTGAAAAAGGCAAAGGGCCAAAGGTGGAGGAGAAGTCATTCTGGGCAAGGAAAGATGGACTGGGATCTCTGTGGTTGTTGAATTTAATTTTAAATGTCTAGTAGGTGACAGTGACCTGCTGGATCCTCTTTTCAGATCTGCTTCCTTCCCAGGATCTCCCTCAGCTCCTTCAATGAGGTTGGGGGGGGGCTCCTGCTGTGTTGCTTCCCCTCAAACGCTGGGCAGACCCTCAGAGGGAGCCCTGATGGATGACCCCATGTAGCCCAGTCCACAATTAGCCCAGGAGAGGTTTCAGGACCTTTTGTGTGACATCACAATCTTGCATCCAGCTGTGGAGAGATGGGGGGATGTCCCCTCAGAGACCCCCCAGAAACTGTGGGTCTTTCAAGATGGAGAGTCAGAAGCTGGAAGAGACATCCGGAGAGTCCCAGACAAAGTCTGTGGAGGGAAAAGGAAAAACTGGGAGTGAAAGACCTTGGAAAGAGGAGCTGAATGACTTGGGGAGGGGGGAAGAGAGGGAGGGAGGGAGGGAGAAAGAAAGAGAGAGGAGGAAGGAGGGAAGAGAAAATACAGGGAAGGGAGACTTAACTGCCTTTATGTCCTTGAACTGGGAAGACTGCAGGAGTTTCTTGCAGGCACTGGAGATAATCTTTGGATCTCTCTGTCGAAGGTCAAAGGAATCAAGTGGATCTCTCAGCTCCCTCACAACCCACCATCTCCCCTCCCTCTCTTCTCTCTCCTGGGTCCTCTATTTCTAGCCCATTTATTTCTTTTATAGAACCGACCGGCTTCCCTCAATTTCCCTTTGAGATTTTGAGATTTTGAGGTGGGAGGTTTGGGGCAGCTGGGAAGGAGAGATGCTGTCCGGTAGAAGAATTGGAGGGAAGATCAGATTTCAAAATCTTTTTGGTCCAGAGCTGGAAAATCTTCTTCCCTGAAAGTGCCCAACAGATGGAAAGAGGTCCAGGGGTGAGGGAGGGGGCATCCTTTAAGGGGGGCATCTGTGGCCCCTGCAGAGTTCCCCATTCCCTCCAATAGACCCCAACACCCTCTTTCTCACTCTGCTCTGCCCACGGAGGCCGAGGGGTTTTTGGGTTGGGGGACCTCCCTTCCCCCCCTCATCCTTGGAAGGGCGGGTGGGGCGAGGGACGAAGGAAGCCCCTTTCACTGGAGGCAGATCAAAAGGCCTCGCTGCCTGCCGTGCAGAGTCTGCGGGGAGACGGAGAGAGGCTCCCCCTGCAGCCCCCTGGGGGTCCCGCCTCCCGCCTGCCCCTCTCCCCCGGGGCTCCTCCCGCGCTCAAATCCGCAGCCCCGACGTGGCCCGGGAGGGAAGAGGCGCAGGGAGAGCCCGCCCGCCACACCTGCAGCCCGCCTGGGAAGAAGCCTGTCCAGCCGCCCCCACCGGCTCCCTGGCGAGGCTCCCGGCCAGCCCCGAGGAGGCTCCTGTGGGGACAAGGCGGCGGGAGGGGAGGCGGCAGGACAGGGGCTTGAGTGACAGCTGTCTGTTCGGGCGACGGGGGAGGGGAGAAGGGAAGCAGCAGCAGAAAGAACCTTTTGTTCTGGGGGGGGGAATAAGGGGGGCCAGGAGTGCCCTGGGAGGGGCAGAGATCCAAACTTTCAAAACCAGCTTTGAAATAAAAGCCACATGGGCGACTTTGAGACAATCATTAGAATATTGTGAGTTCTAGTCCTGCCTCAGGCATGAAAGCCAGCTGGGTGAGTTTGAGCCAAGGTCTCGGAGGCTCTGAGTTCTAATCCTCCCTTAGCCGTGAAAGTTTCCAGAGTGACTTTGGGCTGATCCCTAGGAGACCCCCGAGTTCTAATCCCACCTTAGTCCTTTTTTATTGGGGCTGTGAAAGATGGAAAATATTTTCTCAGATTAATGTGGGATGCCAGAATTGGGGATTCCTAGACTGTGAGATGGCCGAGTGTCCAATATTGTGTAGTGTGATGGAGGAAAGTGGAATTGTGGGAAAAGACCAGTCCCATGTTGGGCAAAGCCATAAGTCTCTCCGCCTTCTGCTTGTGGGAGAACCAGAGGGATTTGTGTGCTCACGGTGAATCTTAGACTGATCTTGGTCTGATCCATCAGAGCTTTTCTTAGCTCCTTAAAATGGACTTTGCAAATTATTCGCAATTAGGAGCCATTCTGAGAACTAAATATTGATTCCCAATTGAAGAACAATCTTTGTGGTTGGAGAGCAGAACAGCTTCCATGGGTGCCTCTCCCTAGAAACCAGGAAGTCCCCCCCCCTATTCACCCCCATCTTGGACCTGGATGAATATTATGCAGCATTGAAGGTTTGTGACCTGGTCAGTGATGCGGCTGCCTTTAGACAGGATCCCCTCAACCTCCTCCTGGGGAGAGTCTCCAGGTCCCCTTTCTCTGGGCATCTTCTCCAGCCCTTCACAGACAAGAAATGCTTTACGTACAAATAGTAAAGTAGAAAATTAAAGGGCTTGAAAACTGCTATTTTACTTCTCTGGTTGATGAAAGAAAAAATATACAGTGGAAATTTCTTTACACACTTTAATTTATTTATTTATTTTTTTATTTTGGTGTAAAGTACCAAACAACAAATAAAAACAACCCCAAACTGAAATCCCAGACAATTGTTCTGCTGAATTCTGTCTGCAAAGGAGGTTTTTATGAGGAAATCAAGAAAGAATTATATAAGAGAGATGAAGATTTCCCTCCTCAGCTGAGAGCCAGTCAAACATGGCATTTCACATCATTCCGGCATTTTCACGGAGATGATCAGGCAACCAGGCTGGTTCCCTCAGCTTCCTCCTGGCCTCTTTTCCTCCTCACTCTCTCTCACACACACACTTTTAGCTGTAGGAAGAAGTGCCCGAATTATTTTTTATAAGGTGTCACATTCAGTAGCTGTTGCTGAACAGAAAATTTCTCTGAATGACTTCTACACCGTTCTCTTTAGCAAAATTTATTGAGCTGAAAAAATACAAGAATTACAGTCATTTCTCATTTGGAAACATGTAGATACTATTATTTTTTGACTCCTGAATACTATTTAAGAAGAAATAATATGTACTTTCAAATGAAAGAAACTTTACAATCCCTTTAAATATTAGGGTGTTACGTCTCATGTTTTCACATTGATTCTGGATGTAAGATGCTCCTTTGTGTTGAGGTCTGGCCTCAGAAGGATAATGTAGCACTTGGGGATGAAGATGCAGCCCAGCAGACCAGCACTGGAGGCCAGGATGGAGAAGACCTGCACAGCCACCATGTATTTCCCTTTGGTGCTCAGATAGGTGGGCACAAAAGTCACCCAGACACTGCAGAAGACCAGCATGCTGAAGGTGATCAGCTTGGCTTCGTTGAAGGCCCCAGGCAGATTCCTGGCCAGGAAAGCCACCGTGAAGCAGATGGCAGCCAGGAAGCCCATGTAGCTGAGGGTGACGTAGAACATGACAACGGCCCCTTCGTTGCATTGCAGGATGATCTCTCCAGGCTGGGAGTGGAGGTCAGAGTCAGGGAAGGGGGCAGAAACTCCCAGCCAGATGGAGCAGATGACAATTTGGACAGTGGAACAAGAAAGGATGATGGAGTTGGCCAAGCTCTTCCCCAACCATCTCTTCACTCGGTTTCCTGGTTTTGTGGCCAGGAAGGCCAGCACCACCATGATGGTTTTGGCCAAGAGAGAAGAAATGGCCACTGAGAAGATGAGGCTGAAAACCGTTTGTCGGAGAAGGCAGGTGGCTTTCCTTGGTTGACCAATGAAGAGAGAAGGAGACAAGAAGCAAAGCAGGAGAGAGACCAGGAGGATGTAGGAGAGGTCCCGGTTGTTGGCTTTGACAAGAGGAGTTTCTAAATACTTAATGAAGATGATTAAAACAAGACCTGTGGTTAGGAAGAAGAGAAGGACAAAAGAGACCAGGATGATGCCCAGATATTCTTCATAAGACAGGAAGGTTATGACTTTGGGGATACATTGGACTCTAACCACATTTGGATATTTATCATCTGGACACTTGGTGCATTTTTCTGTATCTGAGAAAAGGAAAAAGCAATATTTCCTCAATATTCTGTCCTTTACATTTCAGGAAGTCCTTTTTTTTTTTTTAACTGATTCCAGCCATATTTTCCAAGATGTGTTCTTTAACCATTCCACAGAAAATAATGATAATATAATTTTCTAATACATTTATAGCTAACTATATGAAATTGGAGTATTTCTAGTGCATTTTGAATAAACACAAAAAAGCGTTGAGCTTCAATGCATGTTTTAATTTGCACTTTCATCAAAATGCTGCGGATAAATCCATTTCCACCAGGCCTTCCTTTCCTCTGATGTCACCCACCTTCCTGAGTGGAGAAGGTCCCCTCCGGACAAGGAACGCAGTCGTAGCAGCAAACTGGCTCTCCTTCTCGAGCCCTCTTGACAAATCCAGGATGACAACTTTCCACACATTTGGACTGAGGCAGGGACTGAGCAGAAAAAATAGGAATGGCAACGAAAATGTGTTAGGACTCTCCATCCATGGAAAATGGGAGGAGAAATGGACATTAGACAAGTAGCCTCTATGCTTCACTGAGGTAAATATGAAATCTCTGACTCCTTCCAAACAGGTGTAGGAGATGTGACCCTGGCAGGTTCTTCCTTTAGTTCCTCCCTTTTGCTTCTGGCATAACACTTTGGAATAATAAAGGACTTTTCTACATAATAAAGTCTGGAAGGATGGAATTGAGAAAAGATTTAACAAAGTTAAATGTTCCCCCTCATGACTGTATTAAAAGGCATTCCTCCACTCTTCATCTATCTATCCATGGTGATGATGATCATATTAAATTTTTAAATACAGTCATTGTCAAAGATTTATTATATTATTTTATTTAATAAAGAGTTATTTAAGTAGAGTAAAACGTTATTAAAAAGAAAAATTCTGACCAGTAGGGCCTGGAAAGGTTTCTTCTGGACTAGTTCACTAGTTCAAAACAGTCTCCCCATTAAGAGACAAACCAAAAATTCCTCATAAATTATAGCTGATGATGTTACCTAGTTGGGTAATGAAACGCCTGCAAGAAAACAAGCAAGCTCAGAGAGCACCAAGGAGCCCTCATGTCAGCCCTGAGCTACAAATATTCTCCTTTATTAAGACTGAAGGTTTCTGCACAGTTTCTAGAACTGTAGTGAGATTGAGGGGAGATCATGAGAAGGTTCCCTGAAAAAGATAAAGTTGCAAACCTTTGGCTCCAACAGAGGGGACATGAGTGTGAGTCCTGGGTCAGAAGGAGATATTTCTGAGGCCCATCCAGTTATCCAAGAAAAAGTCCTTTGTGTTGAAGAACTCCAATTAGGAGACTCCAGCTGGCATGGAAAGACTGACCCACATTTAATAGTAGTTGAATTTGGAGACTCCTTTTCATGCAGAGGGACTGAAGGTGGCTAACACTCAAGATAAACAAGGCCAGTCATTTTCAGATGAAGAGCCCTCTTAATTATCAAAGGCCAAATCTAAGTAGCATTTCCTGTTACAATCTGTCTCATTACTTCTGAATCAGGAAGACCTTTTCTTTGAACTAAAGTTGTGTTTCAGGTTTCTGGGACAAGGGATTCTCTCACTGGTCGCTCTCATTTTATGTGACCTGAAAGTCTTGGACCTCCTTCCTAGGGGCAGAAGATCAATTGCTCCCCCCAGTTGGGTGAAAGACAGATATGGCTACCTTTGACCAGGTCTGGACTACTTAAAAACATCACAGACCATGGACCTTCCCTTTCAGGGAACCATTTCCCAATGGCCTTTCCCTAAGCAGGACAAGAGGAAGCTTATCTCCCAATGGGACCCCCAGGAGCTCCATCCAGCCATGATCCAATTTCATCTCATTCAGTCCAAACCTCAATTCAGGGTCTCTTCAACAGAATCCCCTTCTGCTTTGCTCTTTCAGGACAAGGAACAAACGAACCTGAGGCTCTTAACAACACAACCTCCAGCACTTGAGGGTTTCTCATCCCAGGTTGGACATGCCTGAACCAGCTACAAAGAGTCTTCAGTATTACAGCAGCTGAAGAACAGCTTGGTCTAAAGTACTGAAGGCTCCCAAGTGGTCTATAGAAAGAAAACTATAAGGTTTCTACTCCCCACGTTCAATTCCCAGTGAAGGTCATGGACCCTGGTAACTAGGCTTAGTCCACATGAATTGGGTCATAAATCTTTGGAAAAAACAGGAATTACACCAAAATTTCTCCCACCTGGTTGAGGAACTTTAGCTGTGAAAGAGCATCTTGGTGGATAGTAAGTCTCTTTCTTTCCAAAGTCCCCATTCGAAATTGGATGGGATCCCCCTTGGGGAGAATCAACCAGCTCACAATTGCCAGATCTGCTGCTACATCTCCATTTTGATCCAAGTAGAGTTCCCTCTCAGAAATATTGCAAAACTCATTCTTCTGCAGGAAAGGATGGAACTAGAAGGGGAACATCCAGGAAGTTTAAAATCTGAAAGCTTTTTTAAAAAATCCCATTTAGCGTTTACACATTTGAATCTTTTTTCTACAGCTGTCTAACATCAAAATATTCTTATTTAGAAAAATAGGTGTTACTACCTTCATAAATAAAACAAAAGTTCAGCAAATTGCTCAACCATATATTGGCAAAATATATATTAACAAAATATAATTGATGCAATTAATAAGTTATAGGGGACATTCTAGAGCAGATGATAAATAAAATGAATCATAGGGAAAAAAAGATTATTCATAAACGCCTGGAAAACATCAGGTTGACTATGAAAAATGATTCATTTAGTGACCATTTCAAAGTTACAACGGCACTGAAAAAAGTGCCATGGTAGTTTTTCCCAGGATCCTGGCAGCATCCCCAGGTGATCAGGATCTGAATTCTTGGAATCCACTTATGATGGTTGCAGAGTTTTAGGGTCGCCTGATCTCCTTTTGCGACTTCTGACAAGCAAAATCAACAGGGAAGCCAGATTCACTTAACAACCATGTTGCTGACTTAACAACTGCGATGATTCACTTAACAAGAAAAGGCAAGAAAGTCATAAAATAGGGCAAAACTTACTTAACAACCGTCTTGCTTAGCAACAGAAATGCTGAGCTCAATTGTGGTCGTAAATCCCATTCTGCCTCTTCCAATAACTGGAAGAAGTTGCCCAGAAACTCCAGATCTCCTCCATGTTGCTCCAGAGGGAGGAGGGGAAATGGGGCAATGAGCTCAGTCAGAAGGGAGGAGATTCTGGCTGAAGGAGAGGAAAAAGACCCTGAAAAGAGGAGCCATTTCAGAGCTGAGCCCTCAAAGCAGAGAAGTTCAGCCTCCCCTTCACTGAGGAGGCAAAGACTGAAGAGCCGTCAGTCAGAGAAGCTGGGACTGGGACTCCTGCATAGAGGAGGGGTTGGGCTTGATGGTCTCAGGGTGTCCTTTGAAGTTATACAGGTAAAATTCAATTATGCTAATCACAAACCCATAAAGACAATAATTTATTTAAAAATGAATGCATCCTTTTAAAATTAGGTTTAGGTTTAGGTTTAGGTTTATTTGATTTGTATACCGCCCTACTCCCGAAGGACTCAGGGTGGTGAACAGCCAACAATAAAATACATAAATACAAAAAATTTAAAAACCAGATAAAATCAAATTAAATCATTTTGGCCCAGACAGATTAAAACACCCCAATAATTTAAAAACAGATTAAAATTTACATATTTAAAAAGGGAAGAAATTAGGCCAAGCCCGCCTGATGGAATAAAAAGGTCTTCACAGCACGGCGGAAGGAGCGCAGATCCGGGATCCTCTGTATCTCCGGGGGGAGCTCATTCCAGATGGTAGGTGCCCCCACAGAGAAGGCTCTCCCCCTAGGGGTCGCCAGTCAACACTGTTTGGCAATTAACTGTGTTTAGAACCAAAATCTATCTGTCGTGGGGCCTGGTGCTTAGAAGATGATGTCTCCAGCAATCAGATTGGCCCAACCGTTGACCTTCTGAAGCCCAATGTGGTTGAGAAGGTTCCCCTCCTTTTCCTTTGGGTTCCTTCTCTGAAGGATCTAAGATTGATGGATCCATATTGTTAGAAATAGGAAACCAGCAATAAAGGAAGGAAGGCAATCTGGTACACAAAAGGAGCAAAAGTTTATCAAAGCATCTGCAATTAGCACAGCCCCCCAACTCCCCCCCCCCCAAGGCTGTGTGTTCTCCCCACTTCTCTTCTCTCCGTATACCAATGACTGCATCTCTAAGGATCCATCTGTTAAACTATTGAAGTTCGCAGGTGACACAACAGTGATCAGCCTCATTCGAGACAATGATGAATCCGCATACAGACGGGAGGTTGAACAACTAGCCTCGTGGTGCGACCGGAACAATCTGGAACTGAAGACACTCAAAACCGTAGAAATGGTGGTGGACTTTAGGAGAAACCCTCCCATACTTCCACCTCTCACAATACTAGACAACACAGAATCAACAGTAGAGACCTTCAAAATTCTAGGTTCTACCATATCGCAAGATCTAAAATGGACAACCAACATCAAAAACATCATCAAAAAAGCTCAACAAAGAATGTTCTTTCTGCATCAACTCAGAAAACTAAAACTGCCCAAGGATCTGCTGATCCAGTTCTACAGAGGAATGATTGAGTCTGTCATCTGCACCTCCATAACTGTCTGCTTTGGCTCTGCAACCCAACAAGACAGACACCGACTTCAGAGGATCATTAGAACTACAGCTTCAATTACAAAACAGTGTGTCAATTGGTTAGAAGTCTTTTGTGCATCTTAACCAAATTCATAACTTAAAATTTACAGTTTACCTAAATTCTCATATCATTGACCTAATATGTGTGTGTGTGTGTGTGTGTGTGTGTGTGTGTTTTTCCTCTAGCCAGGTTTTTCCTATGTTACCAAGGTTTTTCTGCAGCCCCAGCTCAGTAGAATCACATCCACTCGATTCTGGGCTTTTTTCCTTTCTGGCAGCCAGTACTCCTGCTTGTTGCGGGGCCATTTTGGGTCTAGCACAGCTGCTTTTACATTGTGGGTGAGCCAGTTGTGTTGTGTTGTGTTTTGTAGGTTAAAAAAGGGCAAAGTGACATTGACTTGGCCACGCCCACCCAGTCACCTTACCACCAAGCCCCGCCCACTAATTAAGCCACGCCCACAGAACCGATAGCAAAAAAAATTAGATTTCACCCCTGACTGAGAGCGTATGCACCAAGACAAATTCCTTGTGTGTCCAATCACACTTGGCCAACAAAAATTCTATTCTATTCAAATCTACCAGGTGGACCCGGATGAAAGCATGCAAGAGGTTTTATGCCCTTCCTCCCGTCACTCGACACTGTCCTGCTTCCCCATTGGCTGGGGACTAGCAAGCTCTCGACCTATCCAGAGCTCCTGTTCAACTCCTGGCCTTATTTTCCCCAGCAACCCCCTGTCTCCATGGCCTGCTGTGATTCTGCATCAGTAACTTTCCATTGTTCTTTTGCGTAAATCGGTTATATTTTGAAATGTGTCCTTGCTCAGAAATCCCCCCCCTTTTCTTTCTAGACTTTTCTGAACCACTTTGTTCACTCTAAGAACAATACCGTTTTCACTTAGTTTTTCAAAAAAAATCCTTAATATTCTAGTTCCTTATTTTCTTTATTTATTACGCAGAAGTAAAAGCTGTAATGAAACATTATTTTAGAAGCAATTCTTCATATCTGACAATATTGGGACCCCCATACCTGCCACGGCTGCAGCCTTTGAGACCCCAGCCTCCCTTTGCCCTCCTTCCTTCCCCTCCTCCATCTGGAGGAATAGGCAGAGTTCAAGGCCTTGGTCAGAGTCTGAATGAGACTGTACACAAGGGGATAATTTGTGATCTTTCTTCTGTCCCATTTCCACTGGGTCTCCAGTGCGGCTTTCTGGGTGCATCTTCTGCGGCCTTTGACAGAAAAGACGTTCTTTGAAAGAGAACAGAGGAAATAAGGATATTGAAACTTTCCTTCCACAAAGAAATGGGGTTCAAAGGCAGAATCCATTGGCCTTTCTTTTGCCAGATAACCAAAGTTCCAAATACTATGGATGTATTTGTAAAGTCTGTGCTTTGTCAAAATTAATCTTCCCAAAGCTGTACAGATCCAGACTTTCCCTTCAATGGATCCTGGCAAATGCATAAGTGTTAAATGGAAAGGAAGAATTCTCCCCAAAATGGAAACATTTTCTATGAAGTGAACAAAGACGTTGACTTGTCTCCACTTAGAGAGGGAATCCCTGAGGGATGCTGTGTATCCGGTTATTGAGAACAGTTGTGATATAACCACACAAATTCCACTCCTGACAAGCATAGGAATAAAAATCCTCATGAAATTCTCTCCCTTCTCTGTGTCTGAAGCAAAGAGGCCAATCAGGGTCCATCTGAAATGGAGGAGCACTTGGACAATTGCTGGGTACTGGAATCCTTCTTTGGGGAGAATATGGTGGAAAAGGGGGAATTTCCTTTTATCACCCAGAGCCTCTGAAACAAGGTTATTACTGATCTGAAAAAGCAATGAAGAAAGTTGTGTTATATTGGGGGTCAGATAAAGTCCAAAACTTTATTTTTTTAATAAATTCAACTTGGTATTGATGAACAAATTAAATAGATTATTGTTGATTAGCAATTATGCCATATCAATAAACAGAATATTAAGCACAGAGTGTTAACGACACTGTATATAAAAATGGAGCACAAGAAACAAATTAAATAAAGAATAAGAATAAAAAAACATATTTCTGTATCACAACTTATTGCAATCAGACCCACATGTCTATGGAGATTCTCAGTCGTCAGGTTCTTCAGCTCTGGATGAGAAGCAAAAGGTCTTCAAAGAAAAACCAGAAAGTCCAGTTGCCTCTTGAAAAAAGCTCCTTTGGGACAATCAGATCCAGATGTGCAGGTGTCAAGTGAGAGTTTTGTTCCAATAAAGGGCCCTATTATATCTTTAATTCTGACTGAACAGCAAAAGTGTTGCTTTAACACAAGTTTCCCAATAGGTTGTTTGTCTAATGTGCAGCCCAAGACTCTCATCTCTCTCTTTCTTATGCAGTTGACATTCAATATTCCAGATTCTTGGTGAAGCAATATTTGTTTGTTTATTTATCTACCACCTTGATTATTTTTGGGCTTCTTCTCTAGTTACACAAGAGAGAGGGAGACCACAGCTCCTAATATAATTTGTGAGATGCATAATCCAAGAGGGCTTTATTTGAAATTTTGCATCTTCTAACCCAGAGAATTTGGGGACTCTGTCAGGTTCCAGAGATTTAATTGTACACTAAGAAATTCATTATTGAATGTATTACTGAAATAAATGAACTTTTGCATTATATTCTATTTTTTTGAGTTTCACCTGTATATAGGTGCTACTATTGCCAGCTTGAATACAACTGCATATGGCAGGTGTTATATCTATGTGAAAATCAACATGCCAATAGTTTATCCACAAATATTTTTTGAATAGCTGAATAGTTGGGAGAAAATCCTCTTCAATGACCTTATTGCTTTTCAGGCCTTGTATGAGAAATTTGAACAAGAACGTAAGAAAAAAAAAATACAACTGACATGTTTGCTAATATGAAGAAAAGCAACTCTTTAATTCCATGGAGAAGATATGGTTGCATCTATTGCTCATCCACCACTCACTTTTCCAGATAGAGAAAAACACACACAAACCTGTGGGACATTGTAAGGTGCTGCTAATGTTGATGCCTGGATGGAGATGTCCCTGTCAGCTGCATCAAGAAGAGCCAGAAGGTTCTCCTTCCTTCCACAGCCGTAGTTGGGGACATTGGCTTCTCCAGTGGAGAGCATGTCCAGCAAGGCATCTGAAGTGTGTAAAGTATTCAAATAGTTGTCATGGATGTTGTAGCCCAGTGTGAGGTTGTGCAGGAGCTGGGAGTTCTTGTTGACCCCTTGAATGTTGAAAATGAATAGTAGGGTGTATATAAAACTAGAAGAAAACGTACTGTAGAAAAATGTTCAAGTTATTATCAACAGTAACAACAAACTTTTTAAAAGAATTTATTCCTTTTTGCCTCCACAAACCTACTGAGTCTTAAGCCAATATTGATCCAAAACCAATAATCGGTTATAGAAACATGGGAATGGGCTGGGCAGAGGCAACTACAACTGTTTCAGTCCCTCCTTTAAATAAAATGAATTCAACTGATGAATTCAGGAGTGAACGAGGAGAAGAAAATAATCTGGATTGCCTTCAGGTTTTTTAACCCCATCTTTGGATTTGAGTCTCTTCTACAAAATAAAAAAGGAGGCAAATTATAGAAATCAAAATCATTCAGGAAATTAGACAAGTCCTATAATATAAAAGTAAGTGAAATAAGACAATAAAGAAGGAGAGTGTTAGGAGGGGATGCAACTCCATCACCGTGAATGACTTACGAATGAGAAGGTATAGAAGGAGCACTGTGGAAAGGCAACATTATAGGTGATACTTGTGTTTCAGTTAAAACTATACCAACGAGATGGTCTCCTGGTCTGTAAAAGCTCAATGGTGTATTTTCATCCTGGTGGTCCAAACTCAGCAGGCATTTCCTTCCAAGCTTCCCAGAAACTGACTGGGACACCAGCAGCATCAGAAGCAGAAGCAGGAGGTCCATAATTCGTGGAGCTTTATTAATCTTCTTCCTGTTTCTAATACCCACAGCAGGAACAGTTGGAACAATTCAAAACACTCTCAGAAGATGGAAATGCCAGCGACTTTCCTGATATAAACAGAGAAACACTCAGCTTCACCTGGAAAGGAGAAAATGGTACAATCAAGAGCACAGATCCTGCCTGTCCCAAACCTTTTTTCTACAGAGCTTGACAAATTTATGCTTTTCTGATACAAGATTCTTTGCTTATGGCTTCAATCTGCTCTCTCTATCACAGGTATGGAGATCTCCAAGGCCCAGATAATCATTATTAATTACAAGGAGAAGCCACTTCTCCTCTTGGGATCCTGAACTTCTTCTGGGCTCCATGTGCAGAGGAGAGGATGGAGGAAAAAGTTGTTTGTGAAAAGCCACAACTACACTCCTGGGGTCAATTCCTGTTGTGGTTGTGGTCCTTCCTGTCAGGACATGTCAGGAAAGTGATGCTGGAGGAAGATCGTTCAATAACAAGGGAATTGACCTCTGCTGTCCTTTCAACTGGCTCCCTTGTCTCCATGGACTTGAAGGGGAAGGTCACCCAGAAGTATGGAGTTTGGTGCCACTCCAGGTTGGTGACCCTTAACTCTTGTGCTGCCTTTCTTCTTAATGCCAAGGAAGGATTCAGTCCCCTTGGATTCTGCCTAAGGTGAAGAGTGGGGCCTGTTTGGGCTTTTCTTTTATATCAGAACTTGATAAATTGGAGCTGATTTTAAAAAGTGGGACCCCTATGATGTTCCCATCTCTGAGGCTGTGGGGTGAAGCCCCCTTCCCTAAAAAGCCTCCGAGTGCTTTGAAGCTGTTCTTGGGGCACCTGAGTCCCCTTTGCCCAGGAGGGAGAACTGGGGAGGGGGCTGATCTGAAGGGAGAGGAGGGTCCCCATCCCAGGTTCTCCTCTCAGGGCCTGGCTAGGAGGTCCTGGGGGGCTCTGGGTGGAAGGCCAGGCAGAGGCCTGGGAAGGGGCTCCTCTCCTCCCGGAGGGTCTCTGCCGTGTCTCCCTGGAGCCTGGAGGGGCCCAGAGGGGAGGGGGCCAGAGAGAGACGGGGGCCCAGGAGAGGCCCAGGGGAGGGGGGCAGGGGCGGCTGGGGCTGCTTTCCTCTCAGGGAGGCCGGGGGAACCTTTCCCCACACTGGGCAGAGGAGAGTCTGGGCTGAAGAGGAGCCTTGCAGGAGGAAGAGCCTCTCCGGCTTCTCTCCCATGGTCTCCATCCAGGCTCCCACCTTCCTCCCCCCCAGATCCAGAGGCTTCGGGGCCCCCAAAGAGCTTCCTGGGCCGATCGGCCAGCAGGTCCCCCCTGAGGAGAGAAGCCAGGATGGAGGCTCTGAGGGGGGAAGGGAGGCCTGGCCCTTCCTCTCCCCTCGGCTCCCCCTGCTCTGCCTCGGCCTCTGCCCAGAAACGGAACCAGAAGGAAGAAGGTGGAGGCTTTAGATCCTCTGCTGATGGATGAGGAAAATAAATATTATATATACATATGTTAAAAAAGAGGGGAAAATCCTTCATTCCCTGGTTGCCCCCCCAGTGTCCCATATCCCCCTCCTGCCCCCATGAAGTTAGGGAAAAGGGGATGGGGGGTTGGGCCTCCCCCCCTTGGGGGCCCTTCAGTGGAGGTCATCTTTCCGAGTGTCCAGTGCAGGGCCTCCCAGGGCAGGTGGCTCAACCTCAGCAAAGGCCTCTGGACTTCAACTCCCAGAATCCCCTGTCCAGCACTCGGGGTCCTCTGTCCTCTTTCCACGCTTTAGCTGTCCCTCACCCTGCCTGTAGGGGGCAGCCTACAGTCCGGCCTTTAAGCCCCAGCTGGCCCCCACAGGCAGCAAGCAGGACAGCTAAAGCGGGCAAAGACCCCGCAGCCTCCTCCATTTTGTGGCCTCTTTTTTCCTGAGGCAATTCTCCCTCCCTCCATTTTGAGGGGAGAAAAAGGCTGTGGGGAGATTTTCGGAGTCGGGAAGGTTCCCCAAAGGGGGGGAGGGAGGTTGGGGGGAGGGGGAGACCAGGGAAGGTGGCTAATGGAAGAATTACAGGACTGCTGTTCATCTTTTCTGCACTTTCCACTTAAAATGAGAAACCGGAATAATCCTCCTGCTTGATCTTCCAACCCTGATTAAACCAAAGCAGCGTCAATGAAGAAGGGAAAGAAAAATGACTCTGTGTGAGGCTTCAGGACAAACACACCCAAATAGACACGTAGGAGGAGAACAGAGTCAGGAGAGTTAAAGGCCTCGTCCTTTTTTCCGGCTGTTTGGGGAGGAAAGAGAAGGACTTTCTATCCATCCATTCCTTCTTATCCCAGACTGAACCCTCCTCACTCCATTCTTTATTCCAGGGACCTCCGGCCTTTAAAGAAAAAAATAAGCCCTGATTATCACCCTGAAAATCAATGGGAACCGTGAAACTGGAAACCTTCATGGAGACTTCCAGAGATCTCTCCGCGTCTCTTCAGAGGATCCACCGGTCACTTCGATTCCCCTCCTCCCACTTGGAGCCCCAGAGATGGCTTTGGATGCTGGTTTCCAGAATTCCCAGAGAGGCCATGGCTCAGGATACTGGGGCTGCTCCCCAGAGCAGAAAGGCTGGACATGAATCCCATAAAACTGAAGAAGGGAGAATGTGGCTGTTACAATCTGATGAGCGGCCGCCCAGCAACGGGAGGCTTCCTGATCGGCTGAGCTGATAGCTCGGCCGGCGGGAAGTGTGAATGTTTTAAAGTGTTTTATTGGCAATATAAATAGCGGCTGCGCACGACCGATGTCAGGTTACATTTTAACCCTTGTGTTTGTTGCTGTGAATAAACAGTGTTGCTTATCTTGGTCTCTTATCCGCCGTTCTCAATTCAGAACAGTGGCTGTGACCCTCCCTGGGTTCCCTTCTCTCTCTCTCTCTCTCCTGCCAGGCGTTGGGAGAAAGAATGGAGGCTGCTGCTTTCAAGAGCCTTTTTCCAAGTCCTCTTTATGGATCTCTGTCCTGCCTGACTGGAGTGAATTCCCATCCTCCCCTTCCAAATGAATGGACTTCAGCTCCCATCATCCTCAGCCACGGCTATGCCGTTAGCAGATGCCAAAGATGGAGGTTCGGAGGAGGCTGTTCTGTCCCCCAAGGAGGAGCCGGTGGGCTCAGTGGTTACAGCCACAGAGAGAAAGAGCCAAGGAGGCTCTCCTGGAAGGTCCTGCCAGCCATTCCTGGTCCAGGGAGGTTTTGGGTCTGAGAGCCTCACATGGAATATCTGGGAAGGTTTTGTGACTCTGCCAGAGTCTGAAGGGCCAGGAAGGGGCTGAATTCACAGGGCATCCCAGGCTTTGCTCAAGGTTGGCTTAGAGATTTCTAAGAACCAACCAGGATGGCTTCCAAACCAGGATCAGGGTCTTAAGAGTTATTAGTCAGTCCAATTAATTGTGGCACTTCTGATGGCCATAACAAATCACAGTTTCTGCATTATGCAATCACTGGTGGTCTCTTTAGGTGTGCTTGTTCTTTTCCAAAATGGAGGCAACATGTGGAGAGTTGTTGGTCTGCATCCGTGTTTTTCAAACTTTAAGATGAATGGACTTCAACCCCCAGAATTCCCCACCCAACAATGCAGGGACTTCATCATGCTGGCCAGAAAATTCTGGGAATTAAAGTCCGATCATCTTAAAATGCCAAGTTTGAAAAATGCAGCTCTACATTCCTCCATTCTATAAGGAGTTAAAGCCCTGCACCAAGAATTGGCTAACTCACATGTTGCTCAATAAACCAGACACAATTTTTTCCCTCCCTCTCTCTCCCTCTCTCTCCCGGGCAACCCTGGATCCCCCTTGGGAGACCCAGCCCTGCATGGCTTCTCCCCCACAGGAGCCTCTCCTGGAAAGACACGGAGCCCAAGGGAAGCTGGAGAAACCCTGGGGGCTGCGTCCCCCCAACATTCAACCCTGGGACCCATAAACCAGGTTCGTCTCTTCCCAGTGTGGGAAGCTTCCCCTCCCCCAAAGAATGAAATATTTTGGGAAATCTGAAAAAGGCAGAATATTATATTTCCTTAAAGGAGAAATAGAGAAAGAGGCTTTTAAAGACAGAAAGCAGACTCGGTCTTTAGAATTAACCCACCACCATTTAGCTGAAGACACAGAGCTCACTACATGGCACAATTTCCTAAGGGCATTTCAGGCATTGCCCAACCCCCCTCCCCCCCAGCAGCATTTCAGGACCTGCACAAAATCCTCACCTTCGTCCAGCTAGTTGTTCAGCTGGTCCAGAGCCCTGGTGGTTCTGCTTCATCAATCAATGGACCTTCTCCCCAAGGAGCCTCCATTTTATTTCCAGCGTCTTTCTCCGGATTGGAACTGAACCAGATGGATTTTCCCTTCCAACACCAGGAATGGGGGGTGGAGCTGCCCCAGATCCCCTCCTCCTTCCTGGCCATCCTGGGCCTTCTCTATGGGTCTGGGATTTGCTTTCCCCCGAGTGCCTCATAATGGAAAGAAGTGGCAGTGGAACATGGGATATGGTCTCCCCCATTTCCAGGACTCAGAAGATGGAAGTTGGAGGGAGATTTTGCTCTGCTTTCCTTCCCCAACATGAGGCTCCCCAGCTTCCTTCTCCCAAGAGGGGCTCCCCACTCAGCTGGGCAGAGTCCTGTCTGGCATCCCTTGCAAGAGCCCCCTTGCCTGGCCTCTGCATGGGAAAGGGTGTCAGGGGAACATTGGACATGGGCTTCTGCATTCCCAGGTCTCTGAAGATGGAAGTTGGATTTTGTAGATCAGCTTTCCATCTCCAAGACGAGGGTCCTGAGCTCCCCCTCCCCCTCCCTCCCTCCCCACATGGGCTGAGAGGCAGCCTTGATTTCTCCATCTCTTTTCACTTGGTTTTTTTCTAACGTCCCTTTCTCTCTCTCTGATTTTTTTTTTAACTCTGCAAAGTTCGAAAAACTAGTTTTTCACTAAAGTTGGTTTTGTTCTTAGAGACTGGCTGCGCTATTGCATCAGCCCTTTTCTGCGATGCCCTTGAGCATTAGCTTTCAAAATAAAGTAAATTTTGGCTCCAACTCAGCTGGCAGCTATTTCAGATCTGTGACATGCTCCAGCATTAACTGGCCCCCGGAGTTTTGTCTTTCATCACTACGCAAACAAATATCAGATTTATTTGTTATTTCAGCCACAGGTGCCATGTATTCCCTGCATGGAGCTCCAAAAATTCTCAATTCTAGATAATGGATTTAATTCCATCTCTGCTCCTGTTATTTTGAATCACAAGGGGATTATTTCCCTTTCATTTGCCTCCAGACAATTTCCCAACAATCTTTGACTGCAAGAACTACTTGAATTATCCAGGGATCCCTCCTGAGAGGGAGAACTGTGATAAAAGTTTCAGCTCTGCTGTTTGGCTGAATCCTCCAGGGGAGACTTTGGGCAGAGAAATATGGAGGTTTGGGACAGGCAGAGTCTGTGCTCTTGAATGTACGTCTCTCTCCTTTCCAGATGAAGCTGAGTGTTTCTCTATATTGAAAAAAAGCAACTGGTTCATATTCCACCTTGTGAGAGTTTTTTGATTCTTCTAATTCTTCTTTAGAAACAGGAAAAGGATTCATTGATTCACGCCATGAATTATGGACCTCCTGCTTCTAACTCTGATGCTGCTTTTGTCCCATCCAGTCTCTGGGAAGCTGAGAATGAAATGCCCACTGAGTTTGGAGAACCAGGATGGAAAACAACCACAGAGCTTTTACAGACCAGGAGATCATCTAATCAGTATAGTCAGCAGTGGAAAGAAAAGATTGCATACAAAGTTGCTTTTCAACGTGGCTCCTTCTCTTCAGTTTGTTTTCCATGATCCGTAAGTCATTCAGGGTGATGGAATTGCAGTCCTTCCATTCTAACACTCTCCTTCTTTTCTGTTTTTTATTTTTCATTTCTTCCTATATTGGGGAATATGTCTAATTTCCTGAATGATTTTGATTTCCATGGCTTCTCTCTTTTGTCTGATTTTGTGAAAGAGACTCAAAAAGGGGTCTGAAAAAAAAAGCTGAAAGGCCTGCAGATTATTTTCCTCCCTCAATTCAATCCTTAATTTATCACTTGAATACATTTTTTTATTTAAAGTAGCAGTGGAATCAGTTGTAGTTGCCATACCTCAGCCCATTTCCATATTGTGTAACTGATCTTTGCTTTTGGATCAATGTTGGTTTAAGACTCAATAGGCTTCTGGAGGATTATATATATTATATAAAACAAAAGTATTTGTTTTGGCTGTTGAATATAATAACTTTTTTTTTTCAATAGGACTTCTTACGATTTTTCTTATTGCTTACGATACATTTTCAACATTCAACTGGCCAACAAAAATTCCCATCTCTTGCACAATCTCACACTTGGCTACAAAATCCATAACAACTATTTGAGCACTTTTCACACTTCTGATGCCTTGCTGGACATGCTCTCCACTGGAGAAGCCAATGTCCCCAACTACAGCTGTGGAAGGAAGGAGAACCTCCTGGCTCTTCTTGATGGAGCTGAGAGGGACATCTCCATCCAGATGTCAACATTAGGAGGCACCTACAAAGTCCCACAGGTTTGTGTGTGTTTTTCTCCCTCTGGTAAAGTGAGGGATGGGTGGTGGTGGGTGAGCAATAGATGCAATCATGTCTTCTCCATTGAATTCAAGAGCTGCTTTTCTCCATATTAGCAAAAACATCAATATATTTCTCCAATTTGTTCATCTTGAGATTAATCATAAAAGGCCTCAAATACAAGCAATACATTCCCTGGAGAAGATATTCTACCAACTGTTTAACTGATAAAAAAAGGTTCCATTTTAGGCCCAGTACTCTTCAACATCTTCATCAATGATTTGGATGAGGGGAGAAATCATCAAATTTGAAGACAACACTAAAGTGTAATGGCTTAATGGGTGTTTTAAATTACTTGAACTATTTTAATTTAAATTTTAAATTGGTTTTATCGGGGTTTTATCGCTGACCAAGTTTATATAATTCTCTTAATTTGGTTTTAAAAGTGTTGATTTGTATTTGTATTGTTTTAACATGGCTGTACACCGCCCTGAGTCCTTCGGGAGAAGGGCGGTATAGAAATTTAAACAATAAACAAACAAACAAACAAATAAATAAATAGAGTGGCAGGAATAACCAACAACCCAGATGGATGAAGATCCAGATGGATCTAGATATACTTGAACCCTGGGCCTATCTAACAAAATGAAATTTAATGTAGAGAAAAGTAAGGTTTTATACTTAGAATAGAAAAACCAAATGTCCACGTACGGATGAGGTGAAACCTGGCTCAATAAGTGTAACTGTGAGAGGGATCTTGGAGTCCGAGTGGACAATCACTTAAATATGAGCCAGCAGCAGCTAAAAAAGCTAATTCAGTCCTAGGTTGCATTAACAGAGGGATAAAATCAAGATCACATGAAGTATTGGTACTGTTTTATAATGCCTTGGCAAGACCACACTTGGAATAGTGCATCCAGTTTTAGTCTCCATAATATAAAAAAGATGTAGAGACTCTGGAAAGAGTGCAGAAAAGATGATTAAGGGCCTGGAGACTAAAACATATGAGGAACAGTTGCAGGGATTCAGTATGTCTAGTCTAGTGAAAAAGACTAAGGGTGACATCATAGCAATGTACCAATATTTGGAGGGTTGCCACAGAAAAGAGGAGGTCCACCTATTTTCCAAAGTACTAGAAGGCAAGACAAGAAACAATGGATGGAAACTAATCAAGGAGAGAAACAACCTAGAACTAAGGAGAAATTTCCTAATGATGAGGAATGGAACGTCTCCCCTTCAGAAATGGTGGGTGGTCCATCACTGGAGGCTTTTAAGAAGAGACTGGACAGCCACTTGTCTGGAATAGTATAGATAGATACAGATTAAGAGAGTTGGAAGGGACCTTGTAGGTCATCTAGTCCAAGCAGACCCTACACCATTTCTGACAGATGACGGTCCAGTCTCTTCTTGAAAGCTTCCAGTGATGAAGCTCCCACAACTTCTGAAGGCAACTTTATCTCTTTATTTCCAGGCTGAATCTCTCCTTGTTCAGTTTCCATCCATTATTCCTTGTCCAGCCTTTGGGTGCTTTGGAAAATAGCTTGACTCCCTTCCTCTCTGTGGCAGCCCCTCAAATACTGGAAGACTGCTATCATGTCTTTCCTGGTCCTTATAAGTTCTGTTAAAGGTACACATGTTTAGCCTGCTAAATTGCTATTGGAATACACTATTTATACAGATAATGTCATATTATCATACTTAGACATTGGATTGTATAGACTTGGATTGTTTTGTCTTAATAATTATCTGATAATTTATAAGCAAGTTCAAAAGTTATGGTCTTTGTGAAATGACATCATAGCCATAGATGGTCAGCCAATAGGGCAAGTAACACCTTTCCTTACCTGGGGTTGTTTTCTCTGAGCCTGAATCTTGGCTCCCTCATCATCCAAGGAGCTCAGTTAGAGAAAGGGCAGGAGTGAAAGTGGTGCTTAAATGAAAACCTCTTAGCTCTCCAGCTTCCTCAGCCCCAAATTATTAAAGTATCTGAGGCCCAGTTTTCCCCCATGTTCTTACATCAATCTGATGTTTGGGGCTTCAGAGAGAAACCACCAGCAGAACCAACCCAATCTCAGCCTCTGAGGAGGATCTTGGGGTGGGCAAAAGGACTCCAGCTGCTGCCCTCAGTGCTGATTTGGGAATTTACACAATATCTGCTTTGCCTAAATTCAGAAAATATGGGCATTATTTGCATAAAATTTAATCTATGGAAATTGACTCTGAAAATTGTGGCTGTTGGAACAGACAAAACTTCAGTTAAAGACCATACTTGGATTACTCAACTGATAAATCTTATTAGGCTTTGACATCTGCCTGTTTATTGTATAATTGGAGAAAGAAGTTAAAAAAATTCCTTCAATACAGCATATAAGGAAAATTTGTATAAGATGTTTTACAGGTGGCACTTATCCCCATCGAGAATAGCCAGAATGTTCCAGAACAAATCAGAGAAATGTTGGAAATGTCATCAGACCCCAGGATCGTATTACCACGTGTGGTGGTCCTGCGTAGAAGCAAGGAGATATTGGACTAAGATACACACGTGGTTGGAAAAAATGACTTTGAGACATACTGACTTTAAACTTGAGATATTTTTATTAGGGATTCTTCCCGAAATATACAACAAAGAACTGCAGTATTTAATCGTGAATCTGTTAACAGCAGCTAGAATTGTATTTGCAAAACATTGGAAAGAAGAAACGATACCTAAAGATGAAGAAATTATTAGGAAAATGTTAGTCTGTGCCGAAATGAGTAAATTGACATTTGAAATAAGAGAACAGGAGGAAAAACAATATTATTTGATATGGGATTTATTTTACCAATGGGTAGATAATAAAAAATGGTGATAAGCTAGCAAATGTTGTATTTTTATTTTTTATTTATTTATTTATTTTTTTTATTGAAAAAGTTTTCAAATACAAATTTTCCCCCCTTTTTTCCCCCTCCCCCTCCCCCTCCCTAACCCCCCCTCCCCACCCATCCCCCCCTGTGACTTCTTCGTAACAAAGAACCTAATTCATAACAGATTACTTACTCCCTCCTCTAAATACTGACCTTTACTTACTAAAAATATTATTAATATTATAACATCTCCCTTTATCCATACATTTCAAGAAAGAAAGAAAAAAAAAAGACGTTATACTATAACATTGTAAAATAACTTCTAATTTAGCATAATAGTATTATAACTCCCAATTTGGCAATAATCTGCCCTTTTTTTTCTTCTCCCAAGCTTATATCTATATATTATTACAACAAATCAAAACCACCTTCCGCTTTAAAACTATACAATAAATCCTACTTTAACATTTAATCTTCTGTATGTATTACTATAACATTTCAAAGCGGCCTTCCCCATAAAATCTAATTTAACATTTATTCCACTCTATCCATTTCCTCCACTCCCCTAAATATATCACTCAAAAAATGGGTAACAACCTGATCTTCTGCTTGCCCCAGCATAATTCTCTTGCCTTATGATTCAAGATAATTATAATATATTTATCAGCACAAAAAAGGAATTCCAAAGTGGATAATTCAAATCCATCAGTTTAAGGCTCTTTTCACATCCCAAGATTACGGCAATGCAGAGATCTGTCACTATCCTCAGGATAATATTAACCAATACGTCGCCTCCTCTATATTTTCACATACTCATTCATTTTTTAAAGTCACTGGCTTCACTGTTGCTTGATTTAGAAATTTCTATTTTGATGCAACCTATTTCTTTTTTTCTTTTCTTTTTGTGGGTTTGATTTCGATCCTGGTTTCCTTTCTACAGATTGTGTATCAACTAATCGGTTTTCATTCTGCTTTGTAGATTGGTCTTGTTGGTTTTGTTTTTGTGTCTCATGTTTCTTTTTTATCCCTTGTATATCCCCTAATTGGTTTCCATGCTTGTCCTTGACTTGATAAGTCATCACGTTAAAGTCAGATGCCACTTCTCTCAAATTTGTAGATAATCCAGCTGGGGTATCCAAAAAATCCAAAGGCAATTTATCTGGTGCAGTCTCTGTAATTCGATATTTTCCCTTTATTTCCAGCTCCTTCTGCTTATCCTGTATTATACCTGAAGATGTTAAGTTCATTTTCAACCTATTTTGATAAAATTCTTCCGCTCTTTCAACAGTATTTAGCTGGTATCTTTCTCCTTGATATCTCAATATGATACCAACTGGGGCGTCCCACCTAAATGGAATATTTCTCTTTTTTAACTCAGCCACCAGAAAACCAAATTTCTTCCTTTCCATTAATATCTTAGGTGGGAATTCTTTGTAAATCCAAATCTTTCTTCCATACAATTGCAAATTAGAATTGAAGGAATTTTGCACAATATTATTCCTAATTTCTTTATCTGTAAAATAAATCACCACATCTCTAGGCAGTTGCCTTTGCTTGGCAATCCAGGAATTTATTCTGTAAACTCTGTCAATCCTACAAAACACGTCCTCAGGTTGAACCTTTAAAATCCCAGCTAGAATTTCAGAAGATATTTTCCTTAAATCATCTCTGTTATTTTCCTGCAAACCTCTCAGTCTTATCGCATATTCTGTAAAATTATATTGTACCATTAGAACTTCTCTTTCAATCCTCTGTTGCAGATTTTCTACGTTACCAGACTTTTGATCAGCCTCCATTTTAGGTTTTTCTTCTGAGCTATTATCCTGAGTGTTTATCAAATCATTTTCAATTTTTTGGATTCTATTGTCCAATTTATCTTGAGTTTCTTCCATTTTAGACTCTAGTAAATTAATATTTGTATCCAACTGTATCATAAATTCTGAAAAACCATTAACCACTTTTAAAATTTTTCGCTCCAAAAAATCAAACTTAGATTTCACCATTTCTTTAATTTCCTGCTTAAATTTTTCAAGATGCTGATTCACAATCTCATCCCTTCTTTCAATCTCCTCCAAGAGAAATTCTATTATATTGAAATCAGGTTTCTGAGACTGGAGAGTTAAAACTTGTTCCTTTAAATTGTTAGTGGGGGAATCCCCCCCCCATTACTTGTTTGTCTGACTTTATAAGTCTCAGTGCCATGTTTCCGCCCAGGCAAGCTTTGTTAAAAGAAAAAAAAACAAGAAAAAAGACTTCTTTCCAATCAAGAACAATGTCAGGTCTCCAGGGAGAAAAAAGAGAGAAAAAGACACAGGAGCGAAGTTTTGTCTGCAAATGTAGCCAGTGGTATTTATTCCGCTACATTGTAATAATAGAAAACGGAAGGACGTTCCCTTTCAGCCTCTTCTCCAGCCGCGGCAGACACCATTTTAAAAAGCTTTTTTTTCTTTCCCCCTTTCCTTTCCTCTTCTCTCTTAAGTAGTTTTTTTGAAAAATAAGTAAAATACTTGCGATTCAGTATTACAGGTCCAGCTCACATTTTCTTAGAATAATCTGTTAAATTCGCAGGCTTGCTTTTGACGCCTGGCTCTGCATTAGCAGAGGTCTCCCAAAGCCCGGAGCAGCGGCTGGGGATATGGGGCATCTCATCCGCTCCGTCCCAAAAGTAAAAGAAAAACTTTTGGGACTATGCAGAGAGTTCTACCCACCCCTGCCGGCTCTATCTCCGTTTCCTCATGGAAACGGAGTTTTTTTGAGCCGCCATTCCGCTGTGAAGGCGGCTCTAACAGGCAATGGAAGCTGACGATCCCAAGGGAACGTCTGGCGGCGGCCAGCAGCAAACCGGAAGCCCGTATTTTTTAAGTGATAAATGTAAGTGGATTATTTCTTATAAGAATAAATTTTGAATAGATAGGGATACTTAGAAGAGTGGTTAGGGCACAAAGGATATTAACCGACTGATGTATTGTCTGTACTTGTTTGAAAGAATGATGTTTGAATATTTTATTTTTGTTTTTGTCTGTTTGTTTTAAAATAAAAATCATTTGGAAAAAAAAATTCCTCCAAAAAGAATCTGGGATATAGAAGCAAAAAAAGATGCAGCAATCCTCGAAAATTATAATAGGCCCTTTATTGGAATAGAATACTCCAGTTGGCATTTGCACGTGTTAATCTAATTGTGATAAATTGTAGGGGTGATACAGTAATATGATTTACATTTTTATTGTTTTTTAATTTGCTTATTATTTTCCATTATTATGATACAATCTTGCTAATATTCTGTCTTTAATATTTTAAACAATGTCTGTTTAACAAACTATTTTTATACATTCAGGAGAACCAGGTTGGATTTATTAAAATCTAATATTTTGGACTTGATCTGATCCCAAATGTAACAGAATTCTTCATTGCTTTTTCAGATCAGTCTTAAAACTGCTTCAGAGGCTATGAGTAATAAAAGGAAATTCCCCTTTTTCCACCGGATGAATCCCAAAGAAGGGATCGTGTACCCAGCACTTGTCCAGCTGCTCCTCCATTTCAGATGGACCCTGATTGGCCTCTTTGCTTCAGACACAGAAAATGGAGAGAATTTCATGAGGATTTTTTCTCCTATGCTTGTCAGGAGTGGAATTTGTGTGGTTATATCACAACTGTTCTCAACAACTGGATACACAACAGCCCTCAGGGATTCCCTCTCTAAGTGGAGACAAGTCAATGTCTTTGTTCACTTAATGGAATATGAGTCCATTTGGGGCAGAATCCTTCCTTTCCATTTAATATTTATGTGTCTGCCAGGACCCATTGAAGGGAAAGTCTGGATCCTCACAAATTTTCTATATTTTCCAAAGAACAAGCACAGACTTCTCAAATACATCCATAGTATTTCGAACTTTGGTTATCAGTTAAAAGAAAGGCCAACGGATGATGCCTTTGAACCCAATTTCTTTGTGGAAGAAAAGTTTCAAAATTATTATTTTTTCTGTTCTCTTTCAAAGAATGTCTTTTCTGTCAAAGGCCGCAGAAGATGCACCCAGAAAGCCCCACTGGAAACCCAGGAGAAAAGGAACAGAAGATGGATCCCAAATAACGACAATAATTACAGTGTGATGAAGACTCTGGCCCAAGCCTTGAATGCCGCTTATTCCTCTAGATCGAGGAGGAGGAGAAGGAAGGAGGGAGAAAAGAGGTTGGGGTCTCCAAGTCTGCAACCGTGGCAGGTATGGGGGTCCTGATATGGATCCAGCAATCTTAGATCCTTTGGAGGAGGAATCCAGAGGAGAAGGAGGGGAACCATCTCAACAGATCTGGCCAATTCAATTACTCCGGGAATGATGGTTTCAAAGAGTAGATACCATGGCATTTTAATATTACACACTGCTCATTTGAAAATGCTGTATTCTTTTTTAAATGAATTCCCATATTGGTGGGTTTGTGATTAACATAGTGGAATTTCCCCTTTGTTCCGTCCCCACTGCAGGTGGGTCTGTGTGCAGCTCAACGGGCAGCTTAACCCCCTCTTCTCCTCCAGTGAAAGGGAGCCTGGGGTGGATCTGGGTGTTTCTTTTTTCTTTTTTTTTTTAGAAATTTTATTAAGTTTATAAACATATATACATTAACATTTACATTAACATCGGATGTGCAGTGGTTATAACTATGTACAAAAATACATTTCTGGTGTCATTTTAATTACTTTTTACTTTTATTTAAGTCACCTTTTTTTCTTCCTTTCATTTTATCATTCATCCATTCATACCACCTTCCCCACACAGTATAATATTCTGAATTCTCATCATCGTTTATTTCATGGGTTACTTTGGTCACCTCTGCGCACTCCAGTATTTTCCTAATTATAAGCTCTTCTGGTGGTTGGGTTTTCTTTTTCCAATATTGTGCGTAGGCCAGTCTGTCAGCTGTAATTATGTGTATTATTAAGTGGATCTTATCTTTTCCATATGGCTTCTTTACTATTCCCAGGAGAAATATTTCCGGGGTCAATTTAATATCTTCCCTGATTATTTCTTGTAGCCATCCCCTGATCTTACTCCAGTATCCTTTTGCTTCAGGGCATGTCCACCACATGTGAAAGAAGGTGCCTTGACCATAGCCACATTTCCAACAATTGGGATGCATATTGGGATACATCTTTGCTAACCTAGCCGGGGCTAAATACCACCTGTGGAGCAACTTATAATGATTTTCTTTATATGTCGCAGCTCTAGTCAATTTGAGGTTCTTATTCCATGCCCCTTCCCATTCATTAAAATTTATATTATGTCCAATATTTTTCTCCCATGCACTCATTTGATTTTTTATTGTATCCTCAGCCCTATCTTCATCTAATAAATAATTATATAATTTAGCCAGGATCTTTTTATCTGTTCCCATCAGAACTTTATCCAACCTGTTATATCTTAGTTCAACTCCACACTGTTCTTTATCTTTCTGATACCTGGATTTTATTTGGAGATAGGTCCACCAGTCCAAATTTATTCCTTGCTCTCTCAAGGCCTCATTTGGTTTAAGGTTTCCTCCTTCGTCTAAGATGTCTTTATACCTACAGATTTTCTCCATTCCCCATCTATTGGGGTGAATCAGAGCCTCCATCGTAGAGAGCCATCCTGGGACTTTTTAATAATATCTTTGCCTGATTCCAGTCCATGTTTGTATCAATTAATCTCTAATTTTATGTCTATGGAAATATGTTTTCTTATTCTTATCTGTGTCCCACAGGTATGTGTGCCACCCTTTTTGTAGATTGTGACCTTCTAGGGTTAAAATCCTCTTATTTTCCAGGGTGGCCCAATCCCTTAGCCAAACTAGCTTTGCTGCCTTGTAGTATGTTTCCCAATTGGGAAGTCCAAATCCTCCTATATCACTTTTGCCCCGTAAAATTTTAAGAGAAAACCTCGACTTTTTCCCCTCCCATACAAATTCCCTAATAATTTTATTCAGTTCTGAGAAAAATTTTCTATCTCAATTCACCGGAATATTTTGATACAAGAATAGCACTTTGGGGAGGATGTTCATCTTTTTTTTTTTTTTATTGCAAAAGTTTTACAATTACATTTTCACCCCTTTCCCCCCCCCACCTCCCCCCCAAACTTCCCAACCTCCCTAACCCTCCCTAACCCTCCCCTCCCCCCAGACTTCCCTATAATATACTCATAACTGGTAAAAAAAAAAAACACACACAGAAAAAAAACCCTTAGTATGACACTTATGTGTAGACTTGAACCCCTCCCTCCCCTGTATAATTTTTCTTTTTACCTCATTTCATTAAAATATTTCTAATACATTATTTTCAAATAAAAACTATTTGATACTTTCTAGTTTGATATTTGTTCTGAACATATTCTATCCACCTTTTCCATTCCCATTCATAGGTCTCTTGTGAACAATCTTTTAAGTATGCTGAAATCTTCGCCATCTCTGCAAAACTGGCCATCTTCAAAGTCCATTCTTCGATAGTGGGCAAAGCTTCATTTTTCCAGTATTTACCTATCAACAATCTTGCTGCTGTTATCATATACAATATCAATTTTGTTTCACCTGATGTAAAACCCTTAACTATACCCAATAAAAACAATTGTGGAGAGAATTGAATTTTTTTCTTCAAAACATTCTGCATGACCCACCAAATTTTTATCCAAAAAGCCTTAACTTTCCTACAGGTCCACCAAACATGATAATACGTAGCATCCAAACATTCGCATCTCCAACATTTTGGCTGAACATTAGGGTACATACATGACAACTTTTTGGGATCTAAATGCCATCTATAAAACATTTTATAAAAATTTTCCCTCAGATTCTGCGACTGTGTAAATTTAACATTCTGAACCCAATTTTTTTCCCATGTTTCCAACATCACTGGTTCTTCAAAATTTTGTGCCCACTTAATCATACAATCTTTAACTAATTCAGTTTCTGAGTCCCTTTCTAGCAAAACATTATAAAGCCTTTTGATATGCATTGGACCTTTCTCTTTTATATGTCTAACCAATTCTTCCTCATGCAACATAATACCAGTTTTTTGGTCCTGTTTCCATCTCAATTGTAATTGATTATATTGTAACCAAGTTAGATTAATCCCTTCGTCCAACAGTGTCTGCAATGTCTTCAACTGCCATCTGCCCGCATCTGTAAAAAGAACCTCTTTGTATAAAAACCCCCCGAGTGACATTATATTTGTATTCCACAAAGTATGACCAAGATCCAGCCATAACGGTATTTTATAATCCCATTTGAGTCGGTGCTTCTTCCAAACTCTCATCAACGAGTCTCTAAGTATATGACTTTTAAATACTTTATCAACTTTGTCATCATAAAATAAGTAAGCATGCCATCCAAATTCAAGATCAAAACTTTCTACATTCAATATTCCAGACTTTTTACTTCCAAACCAATCACTTGTTAAAGTTAAAGCTGCTGCATCGTAATATAACTGTAGGTTTGGAAGTTTAAGACCTCCTCTTTCTGGAACATCTTGCATAATTTTCAATTTCACTCTCGGCTTTTTCTCATTCCAGACAAACTTATTGAGTCCAGTTTGCCAGACTTTCAATTGTTTATCACTTTTAAGCACCGGAATCATTTGAAACAAAAAAAGAAATCTTGGCAAAATGTTCATCTTAACTGCTGCTATTCTTCCAAGTAGAGACAGCTGCAGTTTTTTCCAAGTCTCCATGTCTTTCTGCACCTCTCGCCACAACACCTCATAGTTATTTTGAAACAATTTCATGTTTGATTCTGCAACCTGAACTCCTAGATATTTTACCTTAGGTACAGTCTCAAAACCTGCCCTCCTTTCAAGCTCATGTTTACGATCTTGTGTCATGTTTTTAGCTATCATTTTAGTCTTTTTTGGATTCAGTCTAAAACCTGAAACTTTACCATAGTCTTGTATAATGTCCTTCATCAAGATTATTGATTCCATTGGTTGTGATAGGGTAACAACCAGATCATCTGCAAATGCCTTTATTCTATAATCCTCTTGCCTAATCATTATACCTTTCAAAATATTAGAGTCCCGTATTGTATTTAGCAAGACTTCTAATGTTAAAATAAATAAAAGTGGGGACAACGGACATCCCTGTCTTGTTCCTTTTTCAATTTTAAACTCTGTTGTCAAACTTCCATTAATAATGATCTGTGCCTTTTGCTCTTGGTAAATTGCTGAAATCGCCTGTATAAATTGATCCCCAAAATCCATCTTTTTTAAAGTCTTTAGTAGAAAATTCCAATCCACTCTATCAAAGGCCTTCTCTGCATCCAAAAAGACCAGCACTGCAGGAATCTGTTTATTCTTCTCAAGATATTCCAATAAATCTATTACTTGCCTTACATTATCCTTCATGTGTCTGCCCTCGATAAATCCCGCTTGATCATCATCATGAATCACCTTTTGGTATAATAGTCCACAAAAGCTTCTTTAATTAATTTTTGTTGAAAAATTTCTTTCCCTCCAATATCAATACTATCAATAGTCCGTATACTTTGTTTTTTCCTCAATGTGTAAGCCAACCATCTGCCCGGTTTATTAGCGTTACAAAATGTGTTATGCTTCGCATATTGTAAATTTGTTGCAACTTGTTCCGCCATAAGCATTTGAAATTGGTCTTTCAAAAGTTTTATAGCACTGCGTATTCTTTCATCTGTTGGATTTTTAATGAGTAACTGTTCTTTATTCTTTATTTCTATTTCCAGTTCAGATCTTTTCTTTTGTCGAAACAGTCTATGTTTAGAGTTCATGTAGATAAGTACCCCTCTCATATAAGCTTTACTTGCGTCCCACACAATTTCAATTGGGGTACCTTTATTCAAATTTATTTCAAAAAATTCTTTCAAATGCTTTTTAAGTTCTGTTGTATTTTTTTCATATCTAAACAAATTCTCATTTAATCTCCAAGAACGTCTCTCAACCTTATCCATCTCAATTTCTATCCATACTGGGCTATGGTCAGTCAAAGTTCTTGGAAAAATCTTTGTTCTTTTTGTCTTAACAAGTAAGTCATCTGTCAACAAAATGAAGTCAATCCTAGAGAAGGATCTGTGTCTGTCAGAAAAAAAAGTGTAGTCCAATTCTTTTGGATTATGTATTCTCCAAACATCTTTTAGTTCCATATCTTCTTTGGTAATCTGATCCTAGACTTTGCCAAACTCTTTTTATCTAATTTAGAATCAATTACTCCATTCCAGTCTCCCATAATTAAAATAGATCTGTAATCCCATTGCAGTATTTTAGTATGTAACATCTTATAGAAATGGTCCTGTTGTTGATTGGGAGCATAAATTCCAATCAGAAGAATTTGGCCATTTGCTGTAAGCAATTCAATTGCTACAAACCTACCATCTTCATCTGCTTCTATAACTTTAGCTGTTAACTTTTTATTTACATAAATAACCACACCATTCTTTTTTTGCGAAGTTGAAGATATAAAATGTGTTCCTAGTTTGGAGTTTATCAAATATTTTTGATCTTGAGTTGTGATATGCGTTTCTTGTAAACAAATTATATCATTATTAAATTGTTTCAAATATGTAAATAATTTCTTCCTTTTCTGTGCTGAATTCAACCCATTAACATTCCAAGATAAACACTTAAACGTCATCTCCCTCTTTCTGGAGCAAAGAGCAGAATAATCGAAGGTCATCCGAAAGCTTCGATCTCGCTCCCCCCATGGCTCCAGTCTCTTGTGCAGTACTCTTAACTGCCTCCTTGTCTTGTCTTTCCTGTTGTTGTTGTTGCTTTTGTTTAAGTAACTTAGATTGAGCTCGAGTTATACGTTGATCCTTAACTTCAATCATCCGAACCGGGTCCAAGACTGGAGAAGATTCCAGCAAAGGCTCATCCAGAAAACCTCCTTCTGCGCCTTGCATTTCCTCTAATTCCTGCTTAGACTGTTCTTGCAGTTCTCGTTGAGGTTGCTTCTCTTCACTCTCCTTAATCTCCAAAACTGTAGATGTACGTGGAGATGGTGTTCTTTCCTTAAGAATAGTAGTGTAGAAGTGCTGCGCCTTCTCCACGGTAATCAAACGATATCTTTCTCCCTTATATCTGAAAATTATACCAACTGGGGCGTCCCACCGGAAAGGTATCTGTAAATTTTGCAATTCCTTAACAAGAAAGCCAAATTCTTTTCTAGCTTTCAGCATTTTAGGAGGTAATTCTTTATAAATTCCAATTCGTGAGCCCCCCACTTGCACAGAAGTGTAAAAGGATTTTTGCAGGATATCGTTTCTTATTTCTCTATCTGTAAAATATATGACCACATCTCTAGGTAATTGTCTTTGTCTGGCCACCCAGGAATTCACTCTGTAAATTTTGTCTATTTTGTGAAAAACCACATCAGGATTAACTTGTATAATCTTGGCCAGGGCCTCAGAACAAACTTGTCTCAAATCCTGTCTTTCCTCCTCTCGAATTTCTCGAAGCCGTATGGCAAACTCCATTGCCCTGAATTGTACCATGACAATCTCGTTTTCAACTCTTTGCATTTTATTGTCAACATCAGCAATTTTATAATCATTGTCTTTCATCTTAACATTAACTTCTGATTTAAGTTCTTCAACTTTAAAATCAACTTTCCCAATAAATTCTGCCAGGCCAGATGCCACTTCTGATATTTTTTTGGTCACCTTGTTTTGGTTCTGTTTCACCATATCTTTAACTTCATTAATTTCCTGCATAAATTCCTGATGTGATTTTTGAAGTTTATCATCCAAAGTTTTAGAAATAAATTCTTTTAAATCTCCCACATCAAAATCTTTTTTCTGAGTCTGTATCTGTTGTGCTGGGGGAGGCTGTGCTTTATGTGTGGGAGATCCACCTCCTGTTGCCTTCGCTTCCTGCTTCTTTGAGGCCATCCTGCCACGTAGGCTGGTTTTACTAAAAAGGGAAGTTCTTCTTCCTCTCCCACCTCCACAAAGACCTCTGAAAAAGTCCCCCAGATTTAATCAAATAAGAACCAAAGTAAAGCAAAGTCCAGTATTTAAAAGGGAGAAATTTCTCTGTTATTCTCTTGTTACAAGCGAAGCAACTTTGTAGCAACTTAATAACTTTGTAACAAAGCAAGATAACTTCATCAATCCACACTTACTGGCTCGTTAACTCTAATGCTGGGCGCCATATTTTTTCAAGTCACTTTCACTCATTCGCATATTTTCTTAAATTGAAAAGTCAACAAAGCGCTAATACTTGCAGTTCCAAATTTCAGGGTTCAAGTGTATATCCGCTGCTTGTTAAAATTAGTTCCTTTCGCTTTAAATGTTTACTGCAGCCGGCTTGTTTTGCAGAAGCAGAATCGTCCCACGCCGCCCGGAGTCTCAGCAGGTTGGAAGGGAGCCGCGCCTGTTTCCTCCCCAGAAACGATTCCCTGGGGGGTTACAGGGGCTCGACCTGTGCCCTGCTATCTCTCCTCCAACAATCCTCAGGATTTTGAAGTTTTCGAGCCGCTTCTCGATCGCGAAGCGGCTCTACAGGCGGCGGGGCTGGCGGAGCTTCAAAAGGCACCGCCGCCGCCGAAGGCTAGCAAACCGGAAGTCGCCGGGAGGATGTTCATCTTAATCGTAGCTATTTTGCCCAGGAGTGACAATTTTATTTTCTTCCATCTGTCCAGGTCTTGTTTCATTTTCCTAATTAGAGGGGTATAATTGTCATCTTTTAGGGACGAACACCTTGCAGTAATCCAAATTCCTAGATATTTGATTTTTTTTACCACCTCTAGTCCCAATAGTTCCTCTATCTCTTTTCTCTGTACTTCGGTTACATTCTTAGTCAATATTTTGGTTTTAATTTTGTTCAATTTGAAGCCTGCCACCTCTCCATATTTGCCCAATTCCTCTAACACTTTTTGTCCCGATTCTATAGGGTCTTCTAGGATTAAGGCTACATCATCTGCAAATGCTTGCGTTTTATAAGCCTCCTTTCTCTTCTTTAAGCCTTTTATTTCCTCATTGTTTCTAATTTTCCATAGCAGGACTTCTAGAGCCAAAATAAATAGTAATGGTGACAGGGGACATCCTTGCCTCACGCCCTTTCTAATCTGAAATGTTTTTGTTCTGTCTCCGTTTACTAAGATACTCGCTTTCTGATTATCGTAAATAGATTTTATCATATTTTCAAAATTTGTTCCAAATCTCATAACCTCCATTTGTTTTTTCATAAATTTCCAATTTAAATTGTTGAATGCCTTTTGGGCATCGACAAACACCAAGGCCATCTGTTTTTCGGGGTGTTCTTCATAATACTCCAGAATATCCAGCACGGTTCTCAAATTATCTCTAATTTGCCTCCCTGGGAGGAATCCATTTTGATCTTTATGTATCCAAATGTTAAGTATTTTTTAAATTCTTTCCGCCATTATGCTCATAAATAATTTATAGTCAGTATTTAGGAGAGAAATTGGTCTATAGTTCTGGATTTGTTTTAAGTCGGCACCTTCTTTTGGCACTAGTGTGACATGTGCTTCCTTCCACGATTCTGGAATTTTAGAGCTCATCAATACATCATTGAAAATTTCCACTAGTTTTGGTTGAAATATTTCTTCTATTTTTTTGTATATTTCCCCTGGGAATCCATCTGGGCCTGGCAATTTGTTATTTTTGAGTTTAGAGAGAACTGTTTTTAGTTCTTCAGCTGTTATCTTTCTGTTAAGCATTTCTCTCTCGTCTTTTGTTATTTGCGGAAGCTCTGCATTTGCTAAATATTGCTCTATTTTTCCTTCTGGAACCTCCTCTTCTTTATATAGAGTCTCATAAAACTCCCTGGCTCTTTCTAATTTATCTTCTTCTTTGTTCAATAGTTTGCCTTTAGAATCTTCTAATAGATGAATTGTCCCCTTTTCATTTTCCTTTTTTAATTTGTAGGCTAGCCACCTGCTCGACTTGTTGGCATTCTCAAAATAGTATTGTCTTGCTCTTTTTATTTTTTGCTCTAGCTCATCTTGATCCATGATATTCAATTTGTGTCTCCACATCAGCCAGCTTTCTTTAGCTGTTTCGTCTCCCAGGTTATCTTGGAGTTTTCTTTCCGCTTCTCCTAAATGGTTTAAAAAGTCTTTCAGGGTCTCTCTTTTATCCTTATTTTTGTATGCACTGTAGGAAATTACCACTCCTCTTAAGTAGGCCTTCATTGCGTCCCAAACTATTGCACAGGGTGTTCCTTGATTTTCATTTGCCTTGAAAAAAAGCTTTACTTCCTCTTTAAGTTTTTTTACGCATTCTTTATCACTCAATAATTTGGCATTGAGCCTCCATCTCTGTTGTTTCTTTCTCTTTACACTCTTCCACCTTATTTCTAAGGGGTTATGGTCTGCCCAGGCATTCGGGTTGATTTCTGCCATTCCTATTTCTAATCCCAGCTTCCTGCTGACCCAAGCCATGTCTATTCTAGACCACGACTTTTGTGGGTTTGAATAAAAAGTATATTGTCTGTCGTTTGGATGTAAGGTTCACCATATATCGATTAAATTTAGTTCATCTGCTAAATCAAAAAAAGCTCTTGGTAAATTTTATTTTTCTTTATTTCATTACTTTTATAATCTTTATCCAAATCTACAATACCATTAAAGTCGCCTATTATGCAAATTTCATTATATTCCATTTTTCCTAATTGCTCATGGAGTTTCTTGAAATATTCTCCCTGCTTTTTATTTGGTACATATATGCCCACTAATAATATTTTGGAATTCCCTCTCCTAATCTCAATCATAAGAGTTCTTCCCTTTGTATCATTGAACTTTAACTCTGCTTCGATTCCATTCTTTACATAAATTACCACTCCCCTCTTCTTCTTTTCTGCTAGGGAAGTAAAAGTTTGACCAATTTTTTTGTATTCTAAACATTTACGCTCTTCCTTTTTTATGTGGACCTCCTGAAGACAGATTATATCTATGTTTTGTTTGACTAATTTTGTTAATGTTAATTTCCTCTTTTTGTAGTCGTTTAATCCGTTAATATTTAGTGATATTAGTTTCAGATCATTCATTCCTGTTTTCCTCGTCTAGTTTTTAGACCCTTACTGGTCTTGCTCTTTTCCCTTTGGCTTCTTCTTCTGCTTCTGTCCTCTTCTCCTCTGCGATTCCTTCTTTAATATTTTGGTGGTGTGAGGCTTCCTCTTCTACTGCTATTTCTTCTTTACTCTATTTCTTCTTTACTGCTCTGTTCTTCCTCTGCACCTCTCAGCTGATCGAGGAAGTCTTGTGCTGTGCTCAAACTGTCGATTTTTATTTTCCTCCCTTGCCAAGTGATTAACATCCCTTCTGGCAGGAGCCACCTGAATAATATATTTCTTTTATTCAATTGTACAGCTAGGAATTTATAGTCTTTCCTCACCTCCCTTACTCTTCTTGGTACCTGTTTTAGGATTATCACTTCTTTCCCTCTATATGTTATCGGTTCTTCCCTCGCCATGTTATATAAAATGTCTTTCACCTTTGTTCTTGCAAACCGAACATGCACTTCCCTAGGGAGCCTGTTCCTCCTTGCATAATTTGTTTGAACTCTATATACGTCATCCACTTCTCTAATTATCTCTTGTTTATCTTGCTGAAGTACTTCTGCAATCAGCTCTGCCATCTTCTCTCCCAGATCCTCTTCTTTGTCTTCGGTGATGTTTTGGAAACGCAAGTAGAAAGCCGCCCGGTCCATCTCCAATTGGATTATTGAATCCTCTAGCTCTCTACTTTGCATTGTCAGAGTTTGGTCTACGGTGTCTAGTTTCTTCTCGGTTTGTTCTACTCTTGTTTCCACTTTCTGAATTCTTTGCTCATTGTTAAATATTGAGACTTGGATCTCGTTCATCTTCTGGTCCAATGCATGGATATCTGTTTTTAATTTGGCATGACTGTTTGACATTTTCTCCTGCATGGCCATCATAGTTTCTTGGATTAAAGTCAATGATGATTGCATAGTTTGTATTGTTGGTGTTGCTATAAGTTTTTCCATTTTTGCCAATCCTTCCATTGATTTCTGGGTAGCTGGAGAGGTCATCACTATAGTGGGATTGGACGGAGTCTTTTTTCCTGTTTTCACAACTGTTGCATTGGAAGAAAAATTGGAAGAAAAAACAGCTCCTTTCAACTTCAGCACAGCCTACTTAGCACAAGTTAATTGGATTGGCCTCCCGACTCTAAGCTCATTTGTTCTCAGCTGTTTTGCACAGGGCTCTGCTGCTTGCTGGAAAGAGGTAAATTGCTGGAGCAGATTTTTTTCCCCGTGTGCTAATCAAGCTATGCTGAAAATGAAAATGAAAGTAAAGCAGGCTGTTTGCTGTTTGCTGCAACAAGGCAAAATTGCTCAGAGGCAGAGGGAGATTTCTTTTTCTTCTTTTCCTCACCAATAAAGGTAGGTGCGTTTTATACTCCGGTGCATTTTATATTCCGAAAAATATGGTAACTATGATTTTGAGATCATTTTCACAAACATTTGCTGATGATAAATATTGTTTCTGGAAAATTGATATTCCTCTCATTAAATTTTATTTTATTCAAAAAGGTAAAATGCAAACTTCAAAAAATGAAATTATTACAAAGTCAAAACAAAATTAAATGAAACATTTTTTAAAAAAATTGTGCATTAAAAACAGATAAAACCACATACGCATATATTGTTTCCCAGTTGAATACTGACAGATGTACATTTCTCCCCCTTGCAAAATAGGCCCACAATTATAAACTTCTACTGATATATTTGCAACCACTTGACTTGTCATCTGTCTGCTGTATATAAAAAATGTAGTTAACAGGCAATCAAAAAAAAAAATTAAATTTCAAAACTTCAAAACTGTCTGTTATCTGCTATTATATTTAACTCTCAGACAATTTGCAGCGGCTTATTGTGTACCACAGACCACCACAATCATTATCTCTGATCCATCCTGAATCTGTTCATGATTCAATATCTTTGTTTGATTCTTAATAATAATTCATTTCCTTAAAACTTTAATTAGGATCTTTCCCAACAACTGCTTTCCATTCCCCAAAGTCACAGGACCTCCTGTAAATTGAAACAACTCTTAAGACTTGTTTTCCAGTTAAATATGACAAGTCCATTCCCCAATCTCCCTCAATCTTCTTGAAAGAATCCATTTCTTCAGTCATCCCTTCTGTCCACTTTGAGTCTTCGGGGTCCATGGCCTCTCCAGCCATCTCCAAGCAGCCTGCCTTCAAACCAGACTCCTCCTTCAGGGATGCCTGAAGCAAATTCACTTCCAGTCCATCCGACCATCCGACCATCCAATCCATCCAATTCAACAATTGTTGCTTGCTTCTGATTATCGTCTTTAAGTTGATTTAAAACCATTGTTATTTTATCAATTTTTTAAAATGAAGTTTCAAATAAGGTTTCTAAGTAGAAAAACTTTAGAGTCTTTAAATTAAATGACATCATATTAGTTTACTCTAGGATCTACATCTTAGATCAAATCTTTTTTTTTTATTAAAAAGTTTTAACAAATTTTACAACAAATTTCCCCACCCCTCCTCCCCCCTCCCCCAACCCTCTAATCCTCTTTCCCCCTCCCCCCCAGACTTCCCAGAGCAACTACAGGGTATAACATTTAACAAACATAAACAAACATATACTAATCTCCTATAAATTGCACTCTCCCTCTTGCTCTCTAACTCCCCTTTACCTAACTAAATAATATTCTAAAAGTAATTCTGTTTTTCATTCATAAGCTATTTGAAACTTTTTAGTCTGATATTTATTTTGAATATAATCAATCCATCTTCTCCATTCCTGTATAGATCTTTCATTTGAGTGGTCCTTCAAATATGCTGAAATTTTGGCCATCTCTGCTAAATTCGCTACTTTTAATGTCCATTCTTCAATAGTAGGTAAATCTTCCTTCTTCCAGTACTGCGCCACCAAAAGTCTGGCTGCTGTTATTAAATTTAAAATCAATTTAGTCTCTATAACCGTACAATCTGTAATTATTCTCAACAAAAACAACTGTGGAGTAAATTTTATTCTCTTCTTAAGAATGTTTTGCATAATCCACCATATTTTTATCCAAAATGCCTTGATTTTTTTACATGTCCACCATATATGATAATAGGTAGCTTCATCACAATCACATCTCCAACATTTACAGTAGATTGCAAAGTTGGATACATACAAGCTAACTTTTTTGGATCTAGATGCCATCTATAGAACATTTTATAAAAATTCTCTCTTAAATTTTGAGCTTGGGTAAATTTAACATTTCTAACCCATATTTTTTCCCACGTTTCCATCATTATTGGTTCCTCAATATTTTGTGCCCATTTTATCATGCAGTCTTTAACCAGCTCCGTTTCCGAATCTATTTCTACCAATGCATTATACAACCTTCTTATGTGCATTTGACTTTGGTCTCTAATTTGTTTCACCAAATTCTCCTCATGCTGCGAGATACCAATTTTCTCTCCATCTTCTCTCCATCTAGCTTGCAGCTGTCCATACTGAAAACATGTTTGAAATATCTTTTCTTCTTTTAATTTATTCAAAGATTTTAACTTTAATATACCTCTTTCCATATTGAGAAGCTCTTTATAAGTAATCACATCTTGTTTTTGTTCTACACTTATATTCTCTATCGCGTGTCTGGGTATTGCCCACATTGGTAATTTATCGTTTAATTTGTATTGATACTTTTTCCAGACATGCAATAAAGCATTCCTTAGTATGTGGCTTTTAAAAGCCTTGTCCACTTTCTTGTCATATAATAGATAAGCATGCCAACCAAATACCAAGTCATATCCCTCAATATTCAATACTCTTTCTTCTGTTGAATTAATCCAGTCACTAATTGCTGTTAGGACAGCTGCCTCATAGTATAATCTTAAATTGGGCATTTTGAGACCTCCTCTTTCACGTATATCTTGCATTATTTTTTGTTTTATTCTTGGTCTCTTTCCTGCCCATACAAAATTACTAATCCCCTTCTGCCATATCTTCAAATTTGCATCTTTTTAAAGTATTGGTATCATTTGAAAAAGAAATAAAAACTTTGGCAAAACATTCATTTTTACTACTGCTATTCTTCCCAACAAAGACAGTTGTAATTTTTTCCAATTTTCCATCTCTCTCTGAATTTTTTGCCACAACGGTTCATAATTGTACTTATATAATTTCACATTTGATATCGTAATATAAACCCCTAAATACTTGACCTTTTTTACTATTTCAAATCCTGTTACTCTTTCTAGTTCTTCTTTTTGATTTGTAAACATGTTTTTAGCTATTATCTTTGTTTTCCCTGCATTTATTTTGAATCCAGATACTTGTCCATATTGATTAATTATATCCATTAAACCTCTAACCAATTATACTGGTTGGGTTAAAGTAACAACCAAGTCATCTGCAAATGCTCGTAATCTGTAATCATAATGCCTGATTTTAATTCCCTTTATTTTATCTGACCCACGTATTTTATTCAACAAGAATTCCAAGGTCAAAATAAACAGTAGTGGAGACAAGGGACATCCTTGTCTTGTTCCTTTTTCTATATTAAAGTTATCTGTTAAACTACCATTGACTATTATTTGCGCTGTTTATTTCTGATATATTGCCTTAATAGATTGTGTAAAATATTCTCCAAACTGCATCTTTTCTATTATTTTCAATAAAAATTGCCAATTCAATCGATCAAATGCTTTCTCCGCATCAAGAAATATAAGCACCGCAGGGATTTGGTTGTTCTTCCCCAAATACTCCAATAAGTTAACAACTTGCCTTACATTACTTTTCATTTGTCTCCCATTTACAAAACCAGTTTGATCATTATGAATCATTTGTTGCATAACTAACATTAACTTATTTGCTAATATTTTAGCAAAAATCTTATAATCTGTATTTAAAAGTGATATAGGCCTATAATTTTTTGGCTGAGTATGGTCTTGGTCCTCCTTTGGAATCAAAGTAATAAAAGCTGTCCTCCAGGATGGGGGTACCTCTCCTCCAGATTGTATTTTTGTAAATAATTCCTTAAGTGGTCCCACCATTTCTAACTGCAGGTTTTTATAACAAGCAGCTGTCAAACCATCTGTCCCAGGAGCTTTACCCACTTTCTTTTTTTTTTTTTATTGAAAAAGTTTTCAAATACAAATTTCCCCCCCTTTTTTTCCCTCCCCCTCCCCCTCCCTAACCCCCCCTCCCCACCCATCCCCCCCTGTGACTTCTTCGTAACAAAAAACCTAATTCATAACAGATTACTTACTCCCTCCTCTAAATACTGACCTTTACTTACTAAAAATATTATTAATATTATAACATCCCCCTTTATCCATACTTCGTCAGGTTGAACCTTTAAAATCCCAGCTAGAATTTCAGAAGATATTCTCCTTAAATCATCTCTGTTATTTTCCTGCAAGCCTCTCAGTCTTATCGCATATTCTGTGAAATTATATTGTACCATTAGAACCTCTTTTTCAATCCTCTGTTGCAGATTTTCTACATTACCAGACTTTTGAACAGCATCCATTTTAGGTTTTTCTTCTGAGCTATTATCCTGAGTGTTTATCAAATCATTTTCAATTTTTTGAATTCTACTGTCCAATTTATCTTGAATTTCTTCCATTTTAGACTCTAGTAAATTAGTATTTGTATCCAGCTGTATCATAAATTCTGAAAAACCATTAGCCACTTTTAAAATTTTTCGCTCCAAAAAATCAAACTTAGATTTCACCAATTCTTTAATTTCCTGCTTAAATTTTTCAAGATGCTGATTCACAATCTCATCCCTTCTTTCAATCTCCTCTAAGAGAAATTCTATTATATTAAAATCAGGTTTCTGAGACTGAAGAGTTAAAACTTGTTCCTTTAAGTTGTTAATGGGGGAATCCCCCCCCCACTTGTTTATCTGACTTTATAAGTCTCAGTGCCATGTTTCCGCCCAGGCAGGCTTTGTTAAAAGAAAAAAAAAAACAGGAAAAAAGACTTCTTTCCAATCAACAACAATGTCAAGTCTCCAGGGGAAAAAGAGAGAAAAAAACACAGGAGCGAAGTTTTGTCTGCAAATGTAGCCAGTGGTATTTATTCCACTACATTGTAATAGTAGAAAACGGAAGGACTTTCCCTTTCAGCCTCTTCTCCAGCTGCGGCAGACGCCATTTTAAAAGGTTTTTTTTTTCCCCTTTCTTTTCCGCTTTTCTCTTAAGTAATTTTTAAAAGATAAGTAAAATACTTGCGATTCAGTATTACAGGTCCAGCTCACATTTTCTTTGAATAATCTGTTAAATTCGCAGGCTTGCTCTTGACGCCTGGCTCTGCATTAGCAGAGGTCTCCCAAAGCCCGGAGCAGCGGCTGGGGATATGGGGCATCTCATCTGCTCCGTCCCAAAAGTAAAAGAAAAACTTTTGGGACTCTGCAGAGAGTTCTACCCACCCCTGCCGGCTCTATCTCCGTTTCCTCATGGAAATGGAGTTTTTTCAAGCCGCCATTCCGTTGTGAAGGCAGCTCTGACAGGCAATGGAAGCTGACGATCCCAAAGGAACGTCTGGCAGCGACGAACAGCAAACCGAAAGTCGAGCTTTACCCACTTTCAACTGCTTAATTGCAAATATAATTTCCTCAGAGGTTATCGGTTGGTTTAAACTTTCCCTTTGCTCATGTGTAATTATAGAAATATTCTCCTTCTGTAAATATCTATCTATGTCTGTACTATGAATTTTATCACTAGCATACAACTTCGTATAAAATTCTAAAAATGCTTTTTTAATCGTATTTTGCTGATAGACCTCTTTACCCTTATATTCTATTTTCTCTATAAGCCGTGACTTTTGTTTTTTTCCTTAACAAGTATGCTAACCATCTACCTGATTTATTAGCATTACAGAAGGTATTGTGTTTAGCATATTGCAAATTAGTTGCAACCTGTTCTGCCATCAACATATTAAATTGCCCTCGCAGTAAATTAATTGCCTTTTTTGTTTTCCTGTCTGCTGGGTTCAATATCAAAACTTTCTCTTTTTTTTTTTTAATTTCTTCTTCTAAATCCTTCCTTTTTTTTTCTTGTTTACGTCTATGTTTGTTATTCAAATATATTAAAATACCTCTCATATATGCTTTACTTGCATCCCAAACCATTTCCATAGATGTACCCTTATGCATATTCATAATAAAAAATTCTTTCATAATTTTTTTTACTTTCTTTTACATTTTCCTCATATCTAAACAGATTTTCATTTAACCTCCAAGACCTCTTAGGTCCCTTCCCATACTCCAGTTCCATCCAAACTGGACTATGATCTGTTAAAACTCTTGGGCATATCTTCGTCTTCTTCACCCTAGGAAAGAGATCATTAGTAATTAGTATAAAATCAATCCTGGAAAAGGATTGATGTCTATCAGAAAAAAAGGTAAAAAATTTTTCTTCAACATTCCTCTCTCGCCAAATATCTCTCAACTCCATATCATCCAAAAAAAGATTTTGGCAGTCTAGGGTGCGTTGAGATGTTTTGCAAGAGCCCTTTTCTATCTTTTTTGGTATCCAGAACTCCATTCCAGTCACCCAGTAAGATACATGATTTACAATCCCAATGTAGTAACTTGGAATGTAAAAGCTTGTAAATTTTTTCTTGTTGATTCGGTGCATATACTCCGATTAAAAGTGTTTTCCCCCTTTATTAAAAGTTCAATTGCTATAAATCTTCCTTGATCATCTGCTTCAATCAATTTAGCCATAAATCTTTTTTTAAATATATAACTATACCATTTTTCTTCTCTGGAGCAGATGCAACAAAATGTGTTCCTAATCTTGCATTTATCAGATATTTTTGATCTTTCATTCTAATATGTGTCTCTTGTAAACAAATTACTTCATTTTTAAACTGTTTCAGATAATTTTCCTCCTCTTTTGTGGTGAATTTAGACCATTAACATTCCAAGTCAGAAATCTAGTTGCCATCCTTGGCTCTCTGAAGCTTCTGGAGCATCAGCTGAAAATCTTCATGAATTCTCTTTGGCCTTGCTCCTCCCACTGCTTCTGTTTTTGTAGTTTCTTGAGTTGTCATCTGAAGTTGCTGTGCCTTTAATTTCTCTTTACGCTTGGCAGCCGCTCGGGTCTGTCTTTGATCCTTAGGTTCTTCTATTTTTTCAAATACATCCAAAACTTGAGCAGTGCTCGTAAGTTGCATTAAATCATCTTGAATAATCAAAGCCCCCCCTTGAGCCTCTGTCAGCATTCCTTCTTTCTCCCCTTTTCTTGCCACCTCTGCTTCCTTCCTCCTTCTAGCTTCTGGAGATTGTGGGCATCCAGCCTTTAGTACATTGACATAAAAATCTCTTGCTTTCCAAACTGAATTAAGACGATATCTTTCTCCTGAATAATTCACCACTAGTCCAGCTGGAACCTCCCAACTGTACTGTATCTGATGATTTCTGAGTTCTTCCACCAGAAAGGCATAGTCTTTCTGGTTCTCAACATTTTAGGGGGAATTTCTTTCAGTATTAAAACCTCCTGCCCTTCCACTTGAAGCTTATGTTTAAAGGTGGCTTGTAAGATTTCATTCCATATTTTTCTTGTAATAAAATAGACTACAATATCTCTTGGTAAATGTTTCTGTCTGGCAATCCATGAATTAACATGGTAGATTTTATCAATTTGCCATTCAAAATTTGCTTTTTGTTCTCCCATTATCTGTGCGAATGCTTCTGCAAAGATCTCTTTCAAATCTTCTTGCTTATTTTCTTTCAAACCTCTTATTCTCAATGCAAACTCCATGTCCCTATATTGTATCATTGTTAATTCTGCCTGTTTTTTCCATCTTAATCTGGACCTCACCCATTTTATTTTCGAAATTCACATTGGACTGCTTGATTTCTTCCACTTTTTTGTCTAGCAATTCAATATGGCCTGCCAGACCTTGAACTGCCATAACAATATCTTCTCTAATTTCTTGATTTTGAATTTGAATCTCTTCAGCCACATCTCGAATTTTATCTTCAAACACAGAAGTAATTTTCCCCTCTATAACAGAGGCTTGTATTTTAAGGGCTTCCTGCAACATTTCAAGTGTTAATTGTGATTCCGTTGGGCCTGGTAGAGACTGCAATTTAGCTGTATGAGCTGGCGAACTCCCAGCACTTTTAGGAACAACAGTCTTTATTTGTTTTGAAGCCATTTTTAGATTTTCAATTTAAATTTATTCAGCAGCCAAAACAGCAAATTCAAAAATTTCCAATCTTCTTTTTTTCAAATCAAATCAAAGTCTTATAATTTTAAACAGTGGCTATCAGCACTGAGCGATACTTTCTTTTAACTTTCACTTTCCATGACCCATTAAAACTCAAATGCCATCTTGCTTTCACTTTCTTCCCTTAATAGCCACAGAAGGAAATAATACACATTTGGAATTAGAGTTTAATACTTGCAGATCTAGTCTCTCCTGGCTTTGCTCTGCCTACTTCCAAATCCAGTATTTTGTTTAAAACGTTGTTTGCAGGGGTGGTTGCGACGTCTTGTTCTGCTTAAAGCAGAAACGTCCCAGATCCGGAGCGCTGTCGGGTTTCCAGGGAGCCCTCACCCTTCAAGCCCCAGAATTGTTCCTGGGGCTCGTGGAGAGCTCTACCTGCACCCGTCTGCTCTCTTCCTCCCCTTTTCCGGGGAGAAAGTTTCCAAGCCGCTAGACAGCTGATTTTTGCTGTTCTAGTGGCTTTACGCGATTGCGGGGCTGGCGCTCACAGAGGAGTGTCTTTCAATGTCTACGGTGCCACTGGAAGCCCCATCTTAGATCAAATCTTGCGGGAAGGGGATTTATCAACTTGACCGTATTAACGATAACATAGAAAAATTGATGTCCAATAGCAAAAATTTATCCCTAACCTTCAATCCCTGGCCTATTAATTAAAGTATATAAAGGTTAGGCCTATTCTCTTGTATGGAGCAGACGTTTGGGATTTCTACTCAACCACAGTACTAGAACAAACACAGTTCCAGGACCTGACCTGTATTGTGGGTGTAGATCTAAGGACATCTGCTGCAACAGTTAGAGCTGAATTAGGAATATATACAATTCATCCACTATCCAAAATCAAAGCATATAACCACTGGCACAAAGTCAATGAAATGGAGACTGATAGACTCCCCAAGTTATGCTTACTAGAGCAGATAAAATCACAATAACAAACCTCTTGGATCACTAAAATGATTAATTTTGGAAGTAGCTGTGGCCTTCCTGTCTGTTGCATAACAGGAGAACAATTAAAAAAAACAGCTGCCCAAAGAATTAAGGATATAGAAACACAAAATGACATGGCTATTCTTAGTAAGGTGGGTAAGCTGAAATGGCTGAGCAAATACAAACCTACTTTTCAACTAGACAACTATTTAAAGTTACAACTGCCAAAACATCTTAGGGAGAGATTTACGCGAGTGAGATTCAAACAGCTGGACACAATAATCAGATATGGGAGATTCCACTCTAGACCTTATAATGGACGTCTCTGCATTTGCAGAGTGGCAGAGGCAGAAGTCTTGGCTCACATCCTGTTTGATTGCTGCCTGCATAAGAGGGTGAGAGGCAGGTACCTTGGTCCATAGACCAAACGAAGGACCTATTGGGAATCCCATATCTCACCTTATCACCTTATCTGCAGCCAGAATTTGAAAACAACATTTAATACAGCTCAGTACTTGAGCAAAATGGCTCGGTTGAGATCGGCATTTGTGGGACTGATTGGGGTAGACTGAAGGGGTGATATTGAAATATAATTCCCCTCGTGGAAATATAGGTTCCCCTCGTGGAGATGTGCCCATCAGGCTTCCATGCATTTCATCAGCCGAGAGCTCAGGGCAGGGGCGGGGGGGTGGCGGTCATTATAAGAGAGGGTCTTGATCCGAGGGAGACCACTGTGCCTCAGATAGCCGGATGTGAGTCCCTTTTTGTGAAGTGGGGTCGTGGGGTGCAGATGGGTCTGTTGATCACGTACCTGGCTCCCTGCCACGTGGCGATGACCCTGCCCGAACTCCTCAATGTTATAGCTGAGGTGGCGGCTGATACCCCCAGACTTGTGGCCATGGGGGATTTCAACTTGCCATCCATTGGTGAAACTTCTGAGGTAGCTCGGGAGTTCATGGCTTCCATGACGGCCATGGACCTGACCCAAGTAATTCACGGCCCTACTCACATGGGGGGGACACACTCTGGACTTAGTTTTTGTCTCTGGTCAGTGGTTGAGTGGCCTTGATATAGGGGATATAGATACTGAACCCTTGTCATGGTCTGACCACTCGCTCCTTCGACTTGACTTTCTGACCGCTGCACCCCGTCGCAGGGAGGCGGAGCCGACCAGGTGGTTCGGCCCCAGGCGCCTGATGGATCCTGATAGGTTCCAGATGGAGCTTGGGCCATTTCCTGAAACTCTAGCTCACGACTCGGCTGATGACCTGGTGGCCGCCTGGGATAGTGCGGCTGCTGGGGCTTTGGACCGGGTCGTGCCTTTGCGGCCTCTGACCCGGCACCAAACTCACTTAGCTCCTTGGTTCTCCGAGGAGCTGAGAGAGATGAAGCACCGGAAAAGACGCCTAGAGAGCGGTTGGAGGCCCAGCCATTCCGAATCCGACTTGACACTGGTAAGGTCTCATATTAAGACCTACCTAGTGGCGATAAAAGCGGCAAAATCTAGCTATTTTGCCGCTCTTATCGCATCATCAGATAACCACCCAGCCGCCCTGTTCAGGGTGACCTGCTCCCTTCTCCATCTGGGAGCGCGGGAGGACCCCTTGCAGGGCCGAGCTGAGGATTTTGTACAGTATCTGGATGATAAAATAACTCAGATTCGGGAAGACTTGGCCACTGACTGGGTTAGTTCAGACGAGATGACTGAGGCAGGCCTTGAGAATGTTATCTGGGAGGAGTTCGATCCTGTGGCTCCCGAGGACGTGGACAGGAACTTGGGACGGCTGAATGCCACCACATGTTTATTGGACCTGTGTCCCTCCTGGTTGGTGCTGGCTTCCCGGGAGGTTACATGAGGCTGGCTCCAGGGGATTATCTACGCTTCTTTGAGTGAGGGTGTCCTGCCGGCCGCCTTGAAAGAGGCGGTGGTGAGGCCTCTCCTCAAGAAGCCATCCCTGGATCCGGCTGTTTTGGCTAACTATCGTCCAGTCTCCAACCTTCGCTTTATTGCGAAGGTTGTTGGGAGTGTGGTGGCGCGACAGCTTCCACAGTACCTGGATGAAGCTGTCTATTTGGATCCGCTCCAGTCCGGCTTCAGACCTGGGTACAGCACGCAAATAGCATTGGTCGCGTTGGTGGATGATCTCTGGAGGGCCCGGGATAGGGGTTATTCCTCTATCCTGGTCCTGTTAGACCTCTCAGCGGCTTTTGATACCATCGACCATGGTATCATGTTGCGCCGGCTGGAGGGACTGGGAGTGGGGGGCACCGTTTTGCAGTGGTTCTCCTCCTATCTCTCCGACCGGTCGCAATCCGTGTTGACAGGGGGGCAGCGGTCGACCCCGAGGCGCCTTGTTTGTGGGGTGCCACAAGGGTCGGTCCTCTCGCCCCTCCTGTTCAACATTTATGTGAAGCAGCTGGGTGAGATCATCCGTGGTTTTGGGGTGGAGTTCCATCAGTATGCTGATGATACTCAGCTGTACATCTCCACCCCAGACCATCCCAACGATGCCTTGCAAGTGATGTCCCAGTGCCTGGAGGCCGTGTGGGTCTGGATGGGGAGAAACAGGCTTCGACTCAACCCTTCCAAGACCGAGTGGCTGTGGCTGCCGGCGTCCCGGTATAGCCAGCTGACGCCATCGCTGGTTATTGGGGGCGAATCATTGGCCCCCACTGAAAGGGCCCACAACTTGGGCGTCCTCCTGGACACACGGCTGTCTTTAGAAGGGCATATGACGGCAGTGGCCAGGGGGGCTTTTTATCAGGTTCGCCTGATACGCCAGTTGCGCCCCTTTCTGGATCGGGACTCCCTACGCACAGTCACTCAAGCACTCGTCACCTCTCATCTGGACTATTGTAACGCTCTCTACATGGGGCTCCCCTTGGGGTACACCCGGAGGCTCCAACTTGTGCAGAATGCGGCCGCGCGGGGGATTATGGGAGCCACTGGGCGCTCCCATGTGACTCCTCTCCTGCGCGAGCTGCATTGGCTTCCAGTGGACTTCCGGGTGCGCTTCAAGGTGTTGGTGATCACCTTTAAAGCGCTCTATGGCTTAGGGCCAGTGTACTTACGGGACCGCTTTCTGCCACCAATAGCCTCCCACCGGCCAGTTCGCTCCCACAGAGAGGGCCTCCTCAGGGTGCCGTCGGCTAGACAATGCTGGCCGGCGACCCCCAGGAGGAGAGCCTTCTCGGTGGTGGCACCTACCCTTTGGAACAATCTACCCCCAGAGATACGAGTGATCTCCGACCTCCGGACTTTTCGTCGGGCCCTAAAAACTCATCTCTTTCAGTTAGCCAGTCTCTCTTGATTTTATGATTTTATGGTTGGTTTTAAATTTTGATATGGATTTTAAATTGATAAATTTTAAACTATGGGCCAAATTTAATTATTTTAAATCTATTTTTAATCTTACCTTATGTATAAATGTTTTTATTTTGGCTGTTCACCGCCCTGAGTCCGAAAGGAGAAGGGCGGTATAGAAATTCGAATAATAAATAAATAAATAAATAATTTTATCCTATTTTATTTATCCATATATTATTGTATTCTATTCCAATCTCATTTTAAATTGTTTTTATTAATTTTAGTAATAATTTATGTTTGGAACTCTGCACTTTGATTTGGCCCATGGACTAATCAATCAAGTAAACAAACATAAACTTCAGGTGTCGTAGGAAAAATTTAAAAAGATTAAAAATTATTTGAGTATCACTTTGAAGACAGTTTTTATCCACTTAGTTATCATACCATCCGCCCCTCAGTTTTCTAATCACATCACACAATTGTTTGTGAGTCTGTTACTGAAATCCAGTGATATCACCAGTCTTCCCATAATCTATTTAGGAAGTGCAATGATGGGTGAGAATGACTTTTGGGATGAGGGGAAGAGAGGCTGCCTAGGGAAGGATCAGAGAAGAGGGGAGAATCCAGGGGTGAAATTCACTTACCTTCCCTACCGGTTCGCAAATGTGTGCGCACTACCACAGAGCCCCCATCAGAGCCTCCCCCAGACTCCAGGACTGTCCCATGTCCCTCCCCAACCTCCTCACTGTCCGAATCTGCTGCCAGCTCTATTTTGTGGCCATTTAGATACCATGAATCAAGTTTTGGCCTTTTTGATCTTTGTTTTCTCATCATTTATGCCCAGTTGATTGTAATTGCAGTGCTGGAGAAGGGCTCGCAAGGCTCTTTTCAGGCCTTCTGGTGTCCTGGAGAGGATCACAGGGGCATCTGCATAGAGCAGGAGGGCGATGCTTCGGTCACCTATTTTTTTTTGGGGGGGGGGTTGATTTGGTTTGTTTAGCCATTTTACCATGCCAGTTATGTAAAAGTTGAAAAGCAGGGGGGCCAAAATGCCCCCGTTTAACCCCCTTTTGAGTTCTAACTGACTTCGAGAGGGACCCCTGCATATCACACCTCACCTTGAGGGATGTTTTAGTATGTAGGGCAGGTAAGAGATGAAGAAGCCTGTGGTCAATTGAGGCAGCTTCCAGCTTCTCCCATAGCTTAGTCCTGGGAACCGTATCAAAGGCTGCCTTGAGATCTATAAAGCAGGCGTAGAATGATGCAGGTCTATTTGATATGTATTTTTCCATCAGTTGATGAAGAGCTAAGCCCTGATCGGTAGTGCCTCTCCCCTCTCTAAGCCCGGCTCCCTCTTCAGCGATCAAATTCTCCAGAGCCAGCCACTCTCCATCTGGAGGTGTTTTCCATCAGGATGACCAGGGAGAAGATTAGCCTGACAACTTTCTTCTTGATCAACCCATGCTTTCTGGGAATCAACCTGTTGTTTTCAAAGAGTTTATGAATCATCTTTTTTTCTCTCTGTTCATTTTATTTGTCATCTGCTCTAGAATGTTCCCTATAATTGACCTATTGTGTCAATTATATTTTCTCTATATTTTGTCAGTAAATGATGGACAAATCTTTCTCAAACTTTCTCATTCACTTATGAAGATAATGACAGTATTTGTATCCTATTTAACCATATTTGGAGATGAGACAATTGTGGAAGAATGATTCAATGTGGGATAAGAAACAAAGTTTTCAACTTTTCAAATTCTTGGATGTTCCCATTCTAGTTTCATCCCGTTCTGGAGAAGAACGAGTTTTGCAATATTTCTCAAAGAAAACTGTACTTGGACCAAAATGGAGAGATAACGGCAGATCTGGGCATCAAAACCTTCTTGGTTCTCCCCAAGGAGGATGTCAGGATAGAGATTCTGGCATATTTTGAAAGACAGAGACTTTCTATCATCCAAGATGTTCTTTCACGGCTAAAGTTGCTCAATAAGGTGGGAGAAGTTATGCTGTCTTTTCTCTCTTTTCCAAAGCCTGAGGTCCCATTTCAAGTGGGGAAAGCCTGGAGTCTCCAGGGTGGTTGGCCTCCCATGCCAGGTGGTGTCATCTAATGGAAGCTCTTCAACAGACGGGACCTAAGTGGAGTGGCTTTGCCATGTTTTATGGAAACCTTTCAAGATCTTACTGGTCAGAGGTTTCTTTCTCCATCACAGTTTAATTTCATATTAAAAAACCTAATAGAATAAAATTTCCTAAATCTTTTACAGTAAACTTTGTTATCAGTTTTATTAAAAATATATCATCATACTTAGAAAGAATCAATTCCATCTGTCTAGACTTTAGTAAATAGAAAATTATTTTATTGTAATGTTAAATTCCGAAAGCAAAAGGAACTAAATGAAGAATCTGCCAGTTGTTTTACCTCCTGCATCTGTTTAGAAGTAGTCAGAGATTTCATATTTACCTCAGTGAAGACCAGAGGCTACTTGTCTACATCCATTTCTCCCTCCATTTTCCATGGACGGAGAGTCCTAACACCTTTTCTTTGGCATTCCTTGTTTTCCTGCTTAGTCCCTGCCTCAGTCCAAATGTGTGGAAAGTTGCCATCCTGGATTTGTCAAGAGGGCTCGAGAAGGAGAGCCAGTTTGCTGCTATGACTGCGTTCCTTGTCCGGCGGGGACCTTCTCCACTCAGGAAGGTGGGTCACACTGAGGAAAACGGGAGGCTTTGTGGACCTTGATCCATCCAGAACCTTTTCATGAAAGTGCAAGTTAAAAGACAGATTGAAGCTCACATGGGTTTTTTATTTTTAACCTGCACAATTTCTTACCTAAAAGGAAGTAAATCAAGAAGACTTTGAAGGAGGGGTTGGGAAGAGATGGGAGCTGAGAGATAGTGGCTGGCCCAAACATATCTATTCAGATTTCATGTTTAAAGTGAAAATTTCTCTTTAGTGTGGATGTTTCCTGCCACATTTACCTCTCTGGAACCATCTGAGTTCTCTGAAACTTGAGGGACTGTCTTAGGTCCATCACCTGGAAGGATTACTATGATACCTTCTACATGGGCCTCCCCTTGAGGATCTCCGAGTTGCTGGTCCACAGGGAGGTAGTGTGGACAGTTATGGGGGAACCTCATTACACGAACATTCTGACGGCCAATTAGATATCCCAGGATAGGAACTCTCTGAGTCAATATATGAAGAAGTGCCATGGGTCAGGTGTCGGGATGTTTGCTTAGAAAGAGTAGCTGATTCATTATTAACCTCTGATAATGTAGGTTCCTATGAAGATTCTGCACATTAACCAGGAAATAATTAACATCCTAGGACTTCCTCCAGTTTCATAGACTTCGCTCTACATTTGTTTGCAAATACATATTCTTTTGGTGAAATTGTTAAGGAACACATCTTGGAAATTGATCCTGCTATCAGTTTAAGATCTTTGTTGAAAGATAGAAGGATAGAATATTAAAGAAATATTATTTTTTGGCTTTCTCAGATACACAAAAATGCACCAAGTGTCCAGTTGATAAACATCCAAATGTGGACAGAGTCCAATGTATCCCCAAAGTCATAACCTTCCTGTCTTATGAAGAACATCTGGGCATCATCCTGGTCTCTTTTGCCCTACTCTTCTTCCTAACCACAGGCCTTGTTTTAATAGTATTCATTAAATACCGAGAAACTCCCCTTGTCAAAGCCAACAACCGGGACCTCTCCTACATCCTCCTGGTCTCCCTCCTGCTTTGCTTCTTGTCTCCACTTCTCTTCATTGGTCAACCAAGGAAAGCCACCTGCCTTCTCCGACAGACGGTCTTCAGCATCATCTTCTCAGTTGCCGTTTCTTCTCTCTTGGCCAAAACCATCACGGTGGTGCTGGCCTTCCTGGCCACAAAACCAGGAAACCGAGTGAAGAGATGGTTGGGAAAGAGCTTGGCCAACTCCATCATCCTTTCTTCTTCTGCTGTCCAAATTATCATCTGCTCCACCTGGCTGGGAGTTTCTCCCCCCTTCCCTGACTCTGACCTCCACTCCCAACCTGGAGAGATCATCCTGCAATGCAACGAAGGGGCCGTTGTCATGTTCTACGTCACCCTCAGCTACATGGGCTTCCTGGCTGCCATCTGCTTCACGGTGGCTTTCCTGGCCAGGAACCTGCCTGGGGCCTTCAACGAAGCCAAGCTGATCACCTTCAGCATGCTGGTCTTCTGCAGTGTCTGGGTGACTTTTGTGCCCACCTACCTGAGCACCAAAGGGAAATCCATGGTGGCTGTGCAGGTCTTCTCCATCCTGGCCTCCAGTGCTGGTCTGCTGGGCTGCATCTTCATCCCCAAGTGCTACATTATCCTTCTGAGGCCAGACCTCAACACAAAGGAGCAGTTCACAGCCAGAACAAATGTAAAAACATGAGACATAACACAAATATGATATTGGAAGAATTATTACATTTTCTTTTATTTGAAAGAGATATTAAGTCCTTATATAGTATGCAGAAGTCAAAGAAAATCATATCTATATGTTGCACAATGGAAATTTTTGAATGACTGGAATTCTTGTTGTTCCCTCCCCTTTCAATAAATCTTGCTAAAGAGAACTCTGAGAGTTATTCAGAGGAATTTGCCAGCTACTTTATGTGACACTTATAGAAAATAATGTGGGCACTTGTTCCTACTGACAGCAGCTAAAAGTGTGTTTGTGAGAGGAAATGAGTAGGAGAAGAGGTCAGAGGGAGCTGTGGGAACCAAGCACCAGCCTGGTTGCCTGATCCTCTCCATGAGAATGCCAGAATGATGTGAAATATGCCATGTTTGACTGTCTCTCAGCTGGGGAGGGAAATCTTATATAATTCTTTCTTGATTTCCTGATAAAACCTCCTTTGCAGAAAGAATTCAGCAGGACAGCTGTCTGGGATTTCAGTTTGGGATTGTTTAAATTTTGGTATGTACTTTACACTAAAATAATAATACAAAGTAAATAAAAGAATAAAGTGTGTAAAGAAATTTCAACTGTATATTTTTTTTCTTTCCTCAACCAGAGAAAGAAAATAGCAGTTTTCAGGCCCTTTAATTTTCAACTCCACAATTTCTGCCTAAAGCAATTTCTCTGCTCCTCTTCCAAGCTTGTCTTGTCTGTGAAGGGCTGGAGAAGATGCCCAGAGAAAGGGGACCTTGAGACTCTCCCCAGGAGGAGGTCAAAGGCAGTGGTGAAATTCAAAATTTTTCCCTACCGGTTCTGTGGGCGTGGCTTGGTGGGTGTGGCTAGGTAGTCATGTGACTGGGTAGCCGTGGCTTGGTGGTCATGTGACCAGGAAAACCCACTATCAGACTTTATACAAAAATAACACAAAAGCTATGCAACTGACTCCCACACAATGCAAAAGCAGCTGGACTTCACACAAAATGTTTGTCACAGAGAGCTCAAAAACAAACTATCACACTTTACACAAAAATTGTGTTTTGTGATGAGCTTTCCCCCCCAGGAATGTGCATTTCCAGCTGTGGAACAAGAAGAGCCCTGAAAACAAAATGTTCCTTTTTATTTTTTATTTTTTATTAAGATGATCATGGCATAAAATAGAAAATAAAGGTAGGAAAGAAATGGGAAAGGGAAAGAAAGGGGAAGAAGAAGGGTGGAATTAAAGGGGAAAAGAAAAAGGTAGGAAAGAAATGGAAAAGGGAAAGGGAAAAGGAAAGAAAGGAGAAGGAGAAGAAGAGATATCTTCGAGACCGCCTGCTGCTACGAATGGCCTCCCATCGACCTGTGCGCTCCCACCGAGAGGGCCTCCTCAGGGTGCCATCGGCCAAGCAATGTAGACTGGTGGCCCCCAGGGGGAGGGCCTTTTCTGTGGGGGGACCTGCCCTCTGGAATCAGCTGCCCCAGAGATACGAAGAGTCCAAGACCTCGGTGCCTTCCGGGTGCCCTGAAGACCTTTCTTTTTCAGCAAGCCAGGCTGGCTTAACACCTTTTTGAAATGTTTTTAATATGTTTGTTATTGTTGTTTTTTTTAACTATGGGGCCAAACGCATATATATCTTTTTAACTGTATTTTAATGTTTGTATTTATGTTTTTACTTTGGCTGTGCACCACCTTGAGTCCTTCGGGAGAAGGGCGGTATATAAATCTGATAATAAATGAATAAATAAATAAGAGTGGAATAAAGGGGAAAAGAAAAGAAAGGGGAAGAAAAGGAAAGGAGTGGAGTAGAATAGCTGAAAAGTCCAAAGTCCAAGAAAAAGGCTTCTTCCCCCCAATTCAGAACCTCTGGGGTTGGAAGCATCTGGCCAGGACACCCCCCCCTCCTCCCTCCTCCCTTTCTCCCCCCCCATTCATTTAAGGTGAAGATTCTGCTGTAGGAAGAGTTGCTGCCTGGATGAGGAGGGGGGAGAGGCAGAGGGGGAAGAGACTTGGGGGTCACAGACAGACACCCCCCAATCTGAAGGGAAGACAGGAAAGCCCTCAGCTAAACCAGGAAGAGGCGGAGAGGATCTGCAGGGATCCCTCTTAATCCAGAAGGATCCTCCTTCCCTCCAGCCCCCCTCCCAATAACACCCCCCCCCCGCGCCTGACAGCTGCTGTTTTCTTCTTTTGCCTCGCCTAGCCAGCCTTTTTTTCTCTACTTCTTCCCCCCCCCTGGAATTATAGAGGCGGGGGGGGCAGAAGCAGCCCCTTCCTTCAGCGAAGCCCCCTCCAGGTTTCCAAGGCCCAGGTGCCGCTGCGATGTCCCTGGACTTCTCCGCGCAACCCACCTTCCCACAGAAGCCAATTCAGAGATCCAGTAGATTCCGCTCCCACCCCGCCCGCCCACCCGGCCATTGGCTGGCCTTTCCTGCAGGATTCGCACCCTCTGCCCTCGGAGGTTGGGAATCCGCCTCCCTTCTAACCTGGCTGCCTTCGAGTTCGATCCCGGACTGAGCGCCGCTCGCAGGCTTTCTCCCCCCCACCCACTCCCACCCCTTATTTTCGAACAAAGAAAGAAAAGACGGGAATGAGACGTGTGAAGAGGGATTTCTCTGTCACCACCAAAAAGACAATTGCAAAGCAGGAGGTGGAGCTGGCACAGAATGGAAGGAAAGTCCCCCCCCCTTAATAAAGGACCCTCAGGGAGAGAGAAGCGAAAGGAAAGGGGGAAGAGAGAGAGAGAGAATGCCAATGCAGCCCCCCCCACCCCCCAGGCCAAGCGTCCCGCTGCTGCCCCGCCTGCCCCCGCCCCCGCCCAGCACCTCCAGGGCTCGGCAGAGAGAGAGCCCTCCTCGGAGCCCCGGTTGGCCACGGAGCCCCTCCAGCGGAGCCTGAGCGCCGGGGGCTGTGCGGGGGCTGGAGGGCCGGGGCCAAGGCTAGGCAAGCCCCCCGCCCAACTTCTCCGGAGGGGCTGCGGAGTTCCCGGCCAGGCTCCTCCGGGGCAGGGAAAGGACTCGGGGCCGCACCTGGCGCTCTGCACATGCTCGGGTGGCCCGAGTCGCTCTCGCAATCAGCCCGCTCAGGACCCAGCGGGGCAGAAAGGCCCCCCACCCCCACCCGCCGCAATGGAGAAGACCCAGGGGGAGGGGAGGGGAAGCCGCCGCCCGCCTTCCTCTCGGCCCCCGCCCGGACGAGGCAGCCCCCCACCAGCCGCTCCTGCCCTGCCCCCCCTCCTGCCACAGCCCCTTCCCCGCCTCCGCCGCCGTCCCTGCTGCCAGCCCCTCGCAACTGGAAGGCCGGCCGGTTGCCGAGGAGGCCGAAGTGGAAGCCGGGTTTCCGCTGCCCAAAGAGCCCCCCTCCCGCCCTCTCTTGCCCGGGCTTTCCAGGGGTCGCAGAGGAAGGCGGATTTCCCCTCCTGGGCAGGTTGCTTAGAGGGGGGGAGACCCAGCCCAGGACGCGGCTGCCCCTCCCCTCCCGGCTTCCCCCGCTCCAGGTGGCAGGTCCTCCTAGCTGCCCCCCCCCACAGGGAGGCCCCCAGGAGCAAGAGGGGCGCCCGCGGCAGCCCCCTCGCCCTCCAGCCCCCTGGGCTTCCCCACCCGCAACCGAAACCCCCCGAGGAAGCCTCCGGATCCGCCCAGCCACGGTCGGTCTCCACTGCAGAGACTGGCGTTGAGTTGCAGCGTGGAAGAAGAAGAGCCGGAGGGGCTGATGGGCTCTGGAGTCTCTCCAGCAATGGGGTCACTCAGTGGGCAACGGCTGGTTTAGAATGTCGCGTTCTTCGCCTTTGGGCTAAAGCAATTTGACTGGTTTCCTACGTCTTTCCCCCCCATATTCCATTGTATGGAGCTTTATTTGGCTTCCCTGACTCAACAAGGGAACTTTTCCTGGAAACTCCCCATGCGGAAAGGCTGCAGCTGCCCAGCAGAGGAGGAAATCCCGGTCAGTGAAGCCCTTTAAGCTTCCTCTGGGCATCAAAGGACGGATAAGACCATCCGGGTCCTTCAAAGCCACCCAGGGATTCCGAGTCCCTCCTTCCCTCCAGGATCTACTCCGTTTGTGGATTTCTGGTTCTTCCTTTCATCTCCGACTGCAATGCCTCTCCTGGGGATCCAGGGATCAACAGCTTCTGCCAATCAGGATGTTTCCTATACAATCCTCCAAGACCCCCCCCTTCAATACAAATTCCTAATTCTCCAGGGTGGTCTTGATGAGGCCCTTGGACAGGAGATTAAACAGAAGTGCAAGGCAGTGGGACAGGCAAAGGGCAGAAGCCACGGCTGTAAGTTTGGGCAAGGCGAGAGGGGGTCCTGGGGAGAGCCTTACTACGCATCTGTTCATCCATCCATCCATCCATCCATCCATAAATCCATCCGTGTCTGAGACTAGGTTGAGTGTCCACCTCTCTTCGTGAAATAAACCCATAAAGAAAAGGTGGCATTTCTCTCTAATCTCCTGTCAACGGCCTCATCCAGGCCCCCCTGGAGAAGGAGGGATTTGCAAGAAGTCTGCCTGAGTTGGGGGGAAATGGGGAGGGAAAGAGGGATTGAAAGAGGAGGGGGAGGGGAGGGGAGGGGGAAGGAAGGGGAAGAAAGCCCCGTCCCCTTCCCTTGTCTTTGGATGATTTTCTAAGTACAAACACCTGAAGAAGAATCAGCCTGACCTGCTCAAAACTTCCGAGATCAAAGCAATGGGAAGGCCATCCTCTTCAGAAGGGACCCCGTGCAGCTGTCTCGGCTTCTGTTGATTTCCCTCCCCCCTCCCCCTCTTTCCCCCTCTTCCCCCCTCCCTCTCGTTTTTTCCTTCCCCATCACCTGCCACCAGGTGTCCGCAACATATTTGTGACGTTCCCTTATGCAGCTCTTACGCAGCAGAGCAAACCCACCCAGCCAGTGGACCTCAAAACCAACCCAAAATACCCAGGAGCTGTCAATCATCCCCAGCCAGATCGAGGTCCCTGCCAGAGTTGAAGAGGAAGGGATCCAGCAGGACGGCCAGTCTGGGCCATTTGACCGAGGAAGGGAGGGTCTCCTGGGACTGAATTGAAGGGCCCTCATGAAGGGGCCTCTGCAGATCCCCAGATCCGTCCAGAGGTCTGGACGGGGAGGAACTGGGTCCACCTGAACTCAAACAAAAGGAGGATTTTGCCCCCCTGAATCTGAGCAGCTGCCCTTATTTCTCTCCTCCCCCAAGGCAAAGGAAGCCCCTCCTTCTCCAGATGTTGCTGTCTACAGTTGTGGGACTGAAGAAGGGCCCAGTTGTCCCAATCATCCCTCCCCCCACCTGCAACTTCCCAATAAACCCGACCCCGAGATATGGTGTGGGGGGAGGGGGCAAGGTTCTGGAGTCCCTAGGACTTAGCCCACCTGCTCTCCACAAAGGCAAAGGGGGAAATGGGGGGGGCGCCTGGACTTGGGCACAGCTATTCTATTCTATTCTATTCTATTCTATTCTATTCTATTCTATTCTATTCTATTCTATTCTATTCTATTCTAATTCTCACCAGTGAAAAAAGAGATTTTAAGCTTTATTATTAATTCAACAGAATTAAACAAAACCATAAAGGCACAGCCTAAAAAGCATCCATCTCAAGCAAGATGACCCCCAGTCTCCCCTAAACTGCCAGGATCTGCTTAAGGACGACAACCGAGAGACGCAAAGAGGGCAGACAATTTCCAGAGGACCCAGTGCTAAGCTCCATCCAGAGGCTCCCAGGTCAAAGGCAACTTCGGGGCTTCCATCCCAGTCTGGACTCAGGACCTCCTGCCTGTTTCCAGGGCACCTCGACTGGGGCAGCCCAGCCTGGCTGCATGGAGACCCTGGTTGAGGCCCCCTCCCAAATGCCTGGGAGACAATGGAGAGGAGTAGATGCTTCTGTCCGGGCTCTCAGGGTTCTCTCTTCTCCCCCTCCCAGCCCAACTTCAAGCGGAAGTGAAAGACAAGCAGGTGAGCTCAGAAAGAGCTCTAAACTTCTAAGAGACAGATTGTGATTTCTTCTCCACGCTAAGAACATTCTAGAATCCAGCCTCCCACACTCGGGCAATGGGGCAAGGCGAGAGGGGAGCAGGGAGGCGCAGCTGCCTGGATGGTCTCTGGTGCTAAGCAGGGATGCTGAGGGTCTCCTCTGGATGGGCGACCACAGAGATCGCTGAGGAAAAGCCAGCCAGCCAGCAGGGAAGCCTGTTTCCCCCCAAGAAAAGCAGGCCCCCTCCTCGAAATCCCAGCTCCTCCTTCCCCTTCGCTCTGCCCCCCCAGTTCCCGGGTGAGCCCCTATTAGGACAACTCCGCCACCCACCCACCCACGTACCACCGCTAGTCTAGCCAGATCGCTGCCTCGCCCTTCCCACAGGGGGCGCTCTTCCTCCCCATTGGCCAAAAGCGTCCAGCCCCACCGAGGCTCCCTCCGCAGCCCCGGAGAGCCCCCGGTCCCCCCCCGCTCTTTGGACTCCCAGGCGCCGTTCGGGGCCTCCGCCAGCCGAGCTGAAGGGCGCGAAGGAAGCTGGGAAGATGCCGAGCAGCCCTTCAGCTCCCCCGTCCCAGGGGCTCTTCCTGCCTCCCGTCCGCCTTCTCAGCCTGGCCGTCCCTCGGCCTCCCTCCCGCTTCTCCTGGGCCACGGAGCTGCTCTGGCCGGGGATGATGGGCGCTCCCGGGGATTCTGCCTTGGTGGTTGAGCTGGACTGGCTGGCTGGGCTGAACTGGTTGAACTGGTTGAACTGGGAAAGTCTCCGCCTGACCGACTCAAACCTTCAGAGCTCAAACCAAGGAGAAGCTTCTGGGCATTTATTCATTTCTCCCCCCACCCCCACAGCCCCCCCACCCACCCCCTTTCCTTCCATGGCGTTTCCCTCCCCATCAGCTGCCCCAAAGTCTCCGGAGCTATTCGTGGCGCCTCTCATCACGCAGCCCTTCCACAGCGGAGCCGAACCCAGCCAGCCCCAAATCCCCGGAGCCTCGCTCAGCCCCGGGAAGCCGGAGGTCCCAGCCCCAGTGGCAGAGAGAGGGAGCCCGCGGGAGAGCCGCTCGGAGGAAGGCAGAGGCTCCTGGGACTCTCCGGGGCGGCGGGGGAGCCTGGGGGGGGGGGGCGGAGGGGAGGGGAGGGGAAGGGCCAGAAGAGCCGGGGAGGCTTTGGGGACCGTCGGGCAGAGCGAAGGCAAAGGAGGAGCGGCGCTTGTGGGCGGGGGAGCCTCTCCTGCTGCTCCTTCGGGGGAGGGAAGAGGGAGGGGAGGCCTTCCCGGGTCTTGGGCTCCTCCGCAGCGCCCGCCCTGGGCGCCCATCCAGGCGAGACCTTCCGCATCCCTGCTTAGCCCCGGAGACGCTCCAGGAGCTGCGGCCCCGTCCTTTCCCCTGGACCCCAAAGGCTCCTTCGGCAGCGCCGCCTCCCGGCTCCCCCCTCGCCTGCCCCAAACGCCCCTCCGCCTTCCCCTGCCCCGCCCCCTTGCGCCCCCTCCCTCCCCCCTCCCTTCAAGCCCTGGTCCCCCACTGCCCAACCCCCCCTCCCTCTGCCCCCTGCGGTCGCCCCTCCAACCTCTCACCCGCTGAGGACACGCCGCCCACCCCCTCCAATCCATTGCCCCCCTCCCCGCATTTTCTCCACGATTCCTGCCTTTAAAAAAAAGCTTTAAGGATGTGATTAAACCACGAAGACCTCAGTAAACAGGCACAGAAGTAGAAACAAGTATTCGACTCCCCCTTTTCTTTTCTCTTTTCTTTTCTTCTCTGCATCCTTCTCATATTCCAGACAAGGAATAACGGATGGAAACTGAACAAGGAGAGATTCAACCTGACTTAAACATACAATGAACGGTTGCAGGAACTGGGCATGGCTGGTCTAGTGAACAGAAGGACCAGGGGAGGCAGGAGAGCATCTTCCAATATTTGAGGGGCTGCCACAGAGAGGAGGAAGGGGGTCAAGCTGTTTTCCAAAGCACCCAAAGGCCGGACAAGGAATAATGGTTGGAGACTGAACAAGGAGAGATTCAACCTGGAAATGAGGAGGAATTTTCTGACAATGAGAGCAATCAACCCATGGAACAGAAGTTGCCTTCGGAAGTTGTGGGAGCTTCATCCCTGGAGGCTTTCAAGGAGAGACTGGACTGCCATCTGTCAGGAATGGTGCAGGGTCCCCTGCTTGGGCCGGGGGTTGGACTAGATGACCTCCCAAGCGATGACCTCCCAAGCGTGGCGTCTTCTCCTTGGGTGGGAGGTCGAAGGGGCGACGCAGGTGGAGGCTGCCTACTTTGGCTCCCCTCCCAAGGGCAGCTGAGCGGGGGGGGGAGTTGGGCAGCATGGGGCAAGGGCGTGAATGTCGGTGTGTGTGTGTGTGTGGCTGGTGTGGCTCCCCACCTGCATTGTGGCAAAGGAAGCCCCACCTGGGTGGCACCTTCTGCCCTTCTTTTTCCCCTCCCAGAGGGAAACCTTCAGTCTGGGATTGGGAAGATCCAGGTCCAGAGAAGGGAAGACGGTGGGATTCACCCATTACTCTGATTAGTCCATTAGTCTGGAGGGTTGGGTCTTGATCACAGGAGGGCAAATGCTGACGGTTAACCTCTGGGATCAGCAATTGGCCCAGAGCCCCCCAGCCGGTGGGATTCGAATCCGGAATCTCTCCGTTCCTAGGCTGCTGCTTGGACCACTGGGCCTCCTCAGACCACCTCCATGCAGGAAGAGTGAGCAGCCTCCCCTGCCACCCTCAAGCTCCAGGCAGGGCGCCATGGCTTCCGGGGAGGTCTGGCTCTGCCCGGGTAAGGAAGTGCCCAGGAGCAAATGCCAAGTCGGACCTGACCGCCTTCAGTGCAGCGCAGAAGAATCGGAGTCTTGAGTGGCTGAGACGGCCTGGACTCCCCGTGGGGGAAGATGGGGGCCCAGGAGAGCCGCAGGGGACACGGAAGACTGACTCTTGCTCCAGAGGGAGCCATGGAGGGCAGCCAAGGGAGCGCAGCCCCGAGGGCAAGAAAAGCAAGAAGGGCCCCATCCCCTCAGGGGAAGACCAGGCGGAGCTGCTCGGCTGACATCACTGCTTTTCTGGGCCACTTTGGCTCCGGTTGCACCCAAGAGGGAATCCCACACCTTGCAAAGACCCCAATGCCCCCCCCCCGCAGCCTTGCTCGGCAGATCTTTGGAAGCCAGGTAAGAAGGGGGGGCTGGTCCTCCCCTCCCCCTCCTTTTTCTCTCCTTCCTTCTCTTTCTTTCGTCACTTTCTCTTTCTGCGCCTTCGTCTTCTCGGCCGGAGCCCCCTCCCCACCCCCCTCCCGCCTTGGCCCCCCAGGAACCCCCCCTCAGGGCTGGCCGAGAGCCCCTCTGGGAAGCGCAGTGGGCAAGGAAGCAGCGAAGCAGCGGCCGCCTGCATTGCCTTCCTCCCAGCCGGGATGGAGGGCAAAGCAGTTGGCTCTGTGCCTCTCCCTTCCTGGCCCCGTTGGAGCTCAGAGGCTGTAGAAGCCCCACCGAAGAGAGCTGCCTGGGGGACTGGGACGGGGAGGCCTCCGGGACGCTGGAGCCTAAGCGGGGCTTCTGAGCCGCAGCTTCACCCAACGCCTCCTCGCAAGAGGCGGACAGCTGGGCGGGCGAGGAGGAGGAGGGCGACTGAGAAGTTATTCTCCGGGGCAGCGGATCCCTCACCGCCGGGCTCCAGGAAACCTCGGAGGCTTCGATTCACAGTGCACTTCGCTGAGGTTGCAGCCCTGCGGGCTGGGGAGGAGGGGATAAGATCTGGCTGTCGGAGGGGTCCTTATCACCCACTAAAGGGACGGAGGGGGGAGGATGCGGGATCCCTTAGAAAGCCCTCTTTCCCAGAGGAGGGGCAGCTGTGGGAAAGAGGTGCTGATGGGGTCTCTCAGTGAGCCAGACTTCAGGGACGCCCCAACCCCACACCTGGCTTGGTGAACAAGGGTTCTCATGAAGTTGATCCTAAAACTCTTGGAGGATGAGTCCTACAGCTTCCATCTTACCACTTTTCCTGCTTTCTTTTTCTACACATCTATATTTTCAGCCACTGACAATATGTGCTCAAATTATAAGCTGTCTGGTTCTTGGGAGCTGCAAAATATTAGAAAATTCCTATCAATGACTTTCACAGATTTCTCTTTAGCTATATTTATTGGGATGAATAATGCCATAATTCCAGGCATTCAACCATTTCCCATTTCAAAACATACTATTTAAGTGGGGATAATTACTGCCTTCTTTCAAAGAAAATGAACTTTTACCATTCTTTAAATATTCTAATAGATTACGTCTCATGTTTTTACATTTATTCTGCCCGTGAGCTGCTCCTTTGTGTTGAGGTCCGGCCTCAGAAGGATAATGTAGCACTTGGGGATGAAGATGCAGCCCAGCAGACCAGCACTGGAGGCCAGGATGGAGAAGACCTGCACAGCCACCATGGATTTCCCTTTGGTGCTCAGGTAGGTGGGCACAAAAGTCACCCAGACACTGCAGAAGACCAGCATGCTGAAGGTGATCAGCTTGGCTTCGTTGAAGGCCCCAGGCAGGTTCCTGGCCAGGAAAGCCACCGTGAAGCAGATGGCAGCCAGGAAGCCCATGTAGCTGAGGGTGACGTAGAACATGACAACGGCCCCTTCGTTGCATTGCAGGATGATCTCTCCAGGCTGGGAGTGGAGGTCAGAGTCAGGGAAGGGGGCAGAAACTCCCAGCCAGATGGAGCAGATGATAATTTGGACAGCAGAAGAAGAAAGGATGATGGAGTTGGCCAAGCTCTTCCCCAACCATCTCTTCACTCGGTTTCCTGGTTTTGTGGCCAGGAAAGCCAGCACCACCGTGATGGTTTTGGCCAAGAGAGAAGAAACGGCCACTGAAAAGATGATGCTGAAAACCATTTGTCGGAGAAGGCAGGTGGCTTTCCTTGGTTGACCAATGAAGAGAGAAGGAGACAAGAAGCAAAGCAGGAGGGAGACCAGGAGGATGTAGGAGAGGTCCCGGTTGTTGGCTTTGACAAGGGGAGTTTCTCGGTATCTAATAAAGGTGATTAAAACAAAGCCTGAGTTTAGGAAGAAGAGTAGAGCAAAAGAGACTAGGATGATGCCCAGATATTCTTCATAAGACAGGAAGGTTATAACTTTGGGGATACATTGGACTCTGTCCTCATTTGGGTATTTATCATCTGGACACTTGGTGCATTTTTCTGTATCTGAGAAAGCAAAAAAGTAATATATCTTTAATATTTTGTTCTTTTCTCTTTCAAGAAAAACCTTCTTTGGATAACAGCTGATACCACAGGCATTTTCCAAGAAGTATTTATTAAAGATTTCATTAAAAAGAGTAAAAGAAGAATTTTTTTAAAAAATGTAGCCAGATATATTAAATTGAGCGAAATTCTAGGGTGTTAATTATTTCCAGTGTAATGTGTAGAATCTTCATAGGAACCTATACTATTAGAGGTTAATAATGAATCATATAATCTTTTAAGGCAAACATCCTGAGTCCTGCCACATGGCACTTAATATACTGGACTTGGAGGATACCTACAGTATCTTGTAACATCTGGAAGCAACCTGGAATTGAGAAACTTCCTATCAGTGAGAGCAATTAACCAGTGGAACTGCTGGCCTCCAGAAGTTGTGGGTGCTTCAACATTGGAGGTTTTTAAGAAGAGACTGGACAGTCACTTGTCTGAAATGGTATAGGGTCTCCTGCTTGAACAGGGGGCTGGACTAGAAGACCTCCAAAGTTCCTTCTACTCTATTCTGATTGATTGATTGATTGATCTATATGGCAGACTATTTGTGTAATGAGTTCCCCCCATAACGATCCATAGTACCAGATTATGGACCAGTGACACCTTCTCGGTGATCCTCAAGGGGAGGATACAATATACAGTGGATTGCACGGTCTTTCAGAAGGTGGACCTGAAACAATTCATCTACTTTCAAAGATCTCAGATGTTCCTAGGAAGGTAAACTTAGCAGCACATATCCAAACTAAAAAGCAGAAGAGATATTTCCTCTGCTGTTAGTAAAGCTTGCCCAGTCTGCCACCCCCTCCTCCCATCTCTTCCCATCCCCTCCTTCCAAGTCTTTTTGATTTACTTCCGTTTAGATAAGAAATTGTGCAGGTTAAAAATAAAAAAAACAGATGAGCTTCAATCTATCCTTTAACTTGCACTTTCATGAAAAGGTTCTGGATGGATCCAGTTCCACAAAGCCTCCCATTTTCCTCAGTGTGACCCACCTTCCTGAGTGGAGAAGGTCCCCTCCGGACAAGGAACGCAGTCGTAGCAGCAAACTGGGTCTCCTTCTCGAGCCCTCTTGACAAATCCAGGATGACAACTTTCCACACATTTGGACTGAGGCAGGGACTGAGCAGAAAAACAAGGAATGCCAAAGAAAATATGTTAGGACTCTCCGTCCATGGAAAATGGAGGGATAAATGGATGGAGACAAGTAGCCTCTGGTCTTCACTGAGGTAAATAGGAAACCTCTGACTACTTCTAAACAGATGCAGGAGGTATAACAACTGGCAGATTCTTCATTTAGTTCCTTTTGATTTTGGAATTTAACATTACAATAAAGTACTTTTCTAGTTAAAAAAGTCTTGAGGGACGGAATTGAGAAAAGATTTAAGTATGATTATATATTAATATTAAAACTGAGAATAAAGTTTACTGTAAAAGTTTTAGGAAATTTTATTCTATTAGGTTTTTTAATATGAAATTAAACAGTGATGAAGAAAGAAACCTCTGACCAGTAAGATATTGAAAGGTTTCCATAAAACATGGCAAAGCCCCATCTGTTGAAGAACTTCCATGAGATGACACCACCTGGCATGGGAGGCCAACCACCCTGGAGACTCTAGGCTTTCCCCACTTGAAATGGGACCTCAGGCTTTGGAAAAGAGAGAAAAGACACAAAAATTTCACCTTATTGAGCAACTTTAGCAATGAAAGAGTATCTTGGTCGATAGTAAGTCTCTGTCTCTCAAAATACGTCAGAAGCTCACTCCTGGCATCTTCCTTGGGGAGAACCAGGAAGCCATGAATGGCCAGATCTGCTGTTATCTCTCCATTTTGGTCCAAGTACAGTTTCCTCTCAGAAATATTCCAAAATTCATTCTTCTCCAGAAAGGGATGAAACTAGAATGGGAACATCCAGGAATTTGAAAAACAGAGAACTTTGTTTCTTATCCCACATTGAATCTTTCTTCTACAATTGTCTGATCTGCAAATATGCTTAATTAGGATACAAATACTGCCATTATCTTCAGAAGTGAATGAAAAAGTTTGATAAAATAACAATGGTTTTAAATCAACTTAAAGGTGATAATCAGAAGCAAGCAACAATTGTTGAATCAGATGGATTGGATTGAATTGGATTGGATTGGATGGATGGACTGGAACTGAATTTGCTGCTGGCATCCCTGAAGAAAGAGTCTGGTTTGAAGTCAGGATGCTTGGAGATGGCTGGAGAGGCCATGGACCCTCAAGACTCAAAGTGGGCAGAACGGATGACTGAAGAAATGGATTCTTTCAAGAAGACTGAGGGAATGGACTTGTCATACTTAACTGGAAAACAAGTCTTAAGAGTCTTTGTGTCTCAATTTACAGGAGGTCCTATGACTTTGGGGAATGGAAAGCAGTTGTTGGGAAAGATCCTAATTAAAATTTTAAGGAAATGCATTATTATTAAGATAATCATAAGATAAGATAATAAGACTCAAACAAAGATGTTTAACTCTGGACAGATTCTGGATGGATCAGAGATAATGATTGTGGTGGTCTGTGGTAGATAAGAAGCCCCTGTAAATTTTCTTTGAGTTAAATAGAATAGCAGATAATAGACCATTTTGAAGTTTTGAAATTTAATTTTATTGTTGTATTGCCTGTTAACTACGTTTTTTATATACAGCAGAGAGATGACAAGTCAAATATTTGCAAATAGATGTGTAGTTTATAACTGTGGGCCTATTTTGCAAGGGGGAGAAACTATTATTGCTGTACTGTATTAAACTGGGGGGAGAATATGCAAGTTTTTGTCTGTTTTTAATGCACAATTAAAAAAATATATTTTGTCTAGTTTTGTTTTGTCTTTGTAATAGTTTTATTTTCCAAAACTTGTATTTTACCTTTTTGAATAAAATAAAATTTAATAAGAGGAATATCAAGTATCCAGAAACAATATTTATGATTAGGACACAGAGAAGGGTACATGAATAAAAAGCAATAGAAAAATATCTGAGTTTTAGCAACTAGGACTTGACTAACAACAGAGTCTCATATAAGAACACGAATGATGGACTGGAAGAAAGATGAGGGATACCAAACTTTTTAAGCATGTTTGTGAAAAAAGGGTGTATGAGTAAAAAGCAGGAGGAAAAAAAATCTGTTTTTTTTACAGGTTGTCATGCCACAACATGTATCTATTGTGCAGTTGTTGCTCTAGCCCCACCTAGTGGCCGGGGGCAGATAAGCCTCACTGTATGGTCTGAGGCCAGACTCCCTTTTCTCTCAGCCTTTGGAGGAGACGGAAGCAGCCGGTTTGACCGAGACACATGGTCATCTGGAGGCCTCCGTCCCTCACACGGAGCATCCCTGGAGAGGTTCCAGCTGCTTCTTTGTTGGCTGTTAGTTAATGCTGCCTATCTCCTATTTATCTTTGATTCTCACTCTTTGCATTTCCTCAGTTTCTCCCTGCCCTTTTCTCCCAATGAAACACCCAGATCCACCCCAGGCTCCCTTTCACTGGAGGAGAAGAGGGGGGTTTAGCTGCCTGTCGAGCTGCACACAGACCCACCTGCAGTGGGGACGGAACAAAGGGGAAATTCCACCATGCTCATCACAAACCCACTAATACAGGAATTTTATTTAAAAAAGAATACAGCATTTTCAAATGAGCAGAGTTTAATATCAAAATGCCATGGTATCTACTCTTTGGAACCATTATCTGTTGGCCAGATCTGTTGAGATCTGTTGAGTTGGTTCTCCTCCTTCTCCTCTGGATTCCTTCTCCGAAGGATCTAAGATCAATGGATCCATATAGGGACCCCCATACCTGCCACGGCTGCAGCCTTGGAGACCCCAAACTCTTTTCTCCCTCCTTCCTTCCCCTCCTCCTCAATCTGGAGGAATAAGCAGCATTCAAGGCCTGGGCCAGAGTCTTCATGAGACTGTAACATTGATAGTCATTTGGGATCCAGATCCTGTTCCTTTTCTCCTGGGTCTCCAGTGGGGCTTTCTGGGTGCATCTTCTGCGGCCTTTGACAGAAAAAACATTCTTTGAAAGAGAACAGAGAAAATAAAGATCTTGAAACTTTTCTTCCACAAAGAAATTGGGTTCAAAGGCAGAATCCATTGGCCTTTCTTTTGGCAGATAAGCAAAGTTCAAAATACTATGGATGTATTTGAGAAGTCTGCGCTTGTTTAGTATATACCATAGAAAACTTGTGACGATCCAGACTTTCCCTTCAATGGGTCCTGGTAGACGCATAAATGTTTCATGGAAAGGAAGGATTCTGTCCCAAATGGACTCATATTCTATGAAGTGAACAAGGACGTTGACTTGTTCCCACTTAGAAAGGGAATCTCTGAGGGATTCTGTTGTATGTCCAGTTGTTGAGAACAGTTGTGATATAACCACACAAATTCCACTCCTGACAAGCACAGGAGGAAAAATCCTCATGAAATTCTCTCCCTTCTCTGTGTCTGAAGCAAAGAGGCCAATCAAGGTCCATCTGAAATGGAGGAGCAGTTGGACAATTGCTGGGTACTGGATTCCTTCTTTGGGATTCATCCGGTGGAAAAAGGGGAATTGAGTTTTATCATTCAGAGCCTCTGAAGCAATTTCAAGATTCATCTAAAAAAGCAATGAAGAATGCTGTTGCATTTGGGATCAGATCAAGTCCAAAATATTAGATTTTAATAAATCCCAAAATAAGTAAATATTTTGTTTAAAATATTAAAGACAGAATATTAGCAAGATTGTATCATAATAATGGAAAATAATAAGCAAATTAAAAAACAATAAAAATGTAAATCATATTACTGTATCACCCCTACAATTTACCACAATTAGATTAGCACGTGCAAATGCCAACTGGAGTATTCTATTCCAATAAAGGGCCTATTATAATTTTCGAGGATTGCTGCATCTTTTTTTGCTTCTATATCCCAGATTCTTTCTGGAGGAAATTTTTTAACTTCTTTCTCCAGTTATACAAGAAACAGGCAGACCTCAAAGCCTAATAAGATTTATCAGTTGCATAATCCAAGTTTGGTCTTTAATTGACGTTTTGTCTGTTCCAACAGCCACAACTTTCAGAGTCTGTCAGTTTCCATAGATTAAATTTTATGCCAATAATACCCATATTTTCTGAATTTAGACAAAGCAGAAATTGTGTAAATTCCCAAATCAGCTCTGAGGGCAGCAGCTGGAGTCCTTTTACCCACCCCAAGATCCTCCTCAGAGGCTGAGATTGGGTTGGTTCTGCTGGTGGTTTCTCTCTGAAGCCCCAAAAATCAGATAGATGATGTTGAGGATATTCTTGGCTCATAACCGATGTTGTGAGTTATTGAGCAGAGTACCCCTTGAGTATACGCATGAAAGCAACTGGGAGTGGTTGTGAACAATCACAGTTAATACACAAACACACTGAGTTGTGATAGTCTTTTACTTTTAGGAAAAAGTAAAGCAAAGTCCAAAAAACAATCCAAGTCATACACATATAAGGCGAGAGTTAAAAGATCAATCCAGGGATATTTCAAAGTCCTTTTGAACAAAGTCTTCTTACCAGTTGTAATCATACACAATAAAACAGTTCTTCTTGAGTTTTAAACAGGAACAAGTTCAATATTAAAACATTCAATAAATAGTAGAAAGCAACATGTAGCAATGATTAAACAGTGATCATGCAGAGAGATCAGGTAGAGAGTAACAGCATATAAGCAGGTAAAATGGTGTAGTGTCCACACAAGCCATGATTCAGGCTTCCCTTAAGTACATTGGCTACAGAGTTTAGCCAATCAGGATACAGGATGATGCAATACAGTCTTAAAGCAATATAATACCTTTTAACTTTAAACATACATTGTTGGTTTATATATTGCCTGACCAACTAGTTAGACAATAGCCATTTCCTAACAGATGTAAGAACATGGGGGAAAACTGGGCCTCGTATACTTTAATAATTGGGGCTGAGGAAGCTGGAGAGCTGTGAGGTTTTCATTTAAGCACCACTTTCACTCCAGCCCTTTCTCTAACTGAGCTCCTTGGATGATGAGGGAGCCAAGATTCAGGCTCAGAGAAAACAACCCCAGGTAAGGAAAGGTGTTACTTGCTCTAATGGCTGACCATCTATGGCTATGATGTCATTTCCCAAAGACCATAACTTTTGAGCTTGATTTATTAATTATCAGATAATTATTAAGACAAAACAATCCAAGTCTATACAATCCAAAGTGTAAGTATGATAATATCACATTATGATAATACATAAATCAGTGTATTCCAAAAGGAATTTAGTAGGCTAAACATGTGTACTATAACAGAACTTATAACAAAATAAAAGGGTTGGAAGGGACCTTGGAGATCCTCTAGTCCAATCCCCTGTTCAAGCAGGAAACCAGACATAATAGCAGTAACTGTGAGAGGGATCCTGGAGTCATCATGGACAGCCAATTAAATATGAGTGAAGAGTGTGCAGCAGCAGCCAAAAAATCCAATGCAATCCTAAATTGCATTAACAGAGGGATACAATCAAGATCAAGAGAGGTACTAATACCACTCTATAAAGGCTTTTTAATGGTTGGTACAGCCAAAATTAGGGAAATTATTTACTTCCTTGCCACGATGTAAGAAAATAGGAGTTGGTTTATATATTAGAGATACAATTTCAGCGGAGCAAATATATACAGATGATTAGGGAAGAATTTTGATGGTGGAAATAATAGATAATAATATGAAAATACTTTTAATAGCAATATATGCTCCAAATGATAATCAAGAAGATTTTATAGAAAATTACATATGAAAATAATTGAATTGGACTATGATAATATTTACATGATGGGAGACTTCAATGGTATAGTAGATGAGAAATTAGATTATAATACACAGAAGGCAATAAAGCAAAGTAGAAAGACTCTTCCGAAATCTTTTTTCAAAATGACAGAGGAAATCAATTTAAAAGATGCATGGAGAGAAAGAAACACAAAAAGTAGACAATATACTTTTTATTCCAATAGACATTCATCATGGTCTAGAATAGATATGATTTGGACGACAATGGAATTGACTTCCAACATAGAAGAAATTGATATAGAAGCAAATACCTGGGCAGATCACAATCCAATGACAGTGAAATGGAAAGGACAAAGGAGAAGGTCTAGATGGACTCTAAATAAGTCCAGTACTAAAAGAAAAGGACTTTGTACAAAAAATGGAGAAAGAATTGACTTTCTTTTTTAAAGAAAATAGAAACGAGGATACATCAATGCAAAATCTTTGGGATACAATGAAAGCTTATGCTAGAGGTTTGATAATAGACTATGCAAGGAAAAGGAATATTAAGAAAAGACAAGCTTATAAAACATTATAGGACAATTACAAGAAACTGGAAAAAGAATTACAGAAATCTCCACAAAAAAAGGATATTAAAATAAAAATGGATACAATTAAGCATAAAATGGGATTGATAGAAAAAGAAGATTTAGCACAAAAAATTAGAAGTACTAAACAGAATTATTTTGAAGATGCTAACAAACCAGGTAGATGGCTAGCATATAAACTGAAAAAAGAGAGAGAATCAAGAAAAATAACACAGCTAGTGAATGACCAAGGACAAATTAGATTTGGGAATAAAGAGAAGAAAAAAATTATACAAGATTATTATAGAAAATTGTACGAACAAGAGGATATAGATGAGGAAAATGTTAAAAGATATTTACCGAAGGCGAATCTACCCCAGATTTCCAAGGATACTGAAATGATGCTAGAAGGAAATATAACAATGATGGAATTAATGAAGCACTTAAAAAAACAAAAGAATGGGAAGACACCAGGCCCGGATGGACTGCCAGTGGAATATTATAAGACATTACAGGAATCGTTGAATCTCCCATTGTTAGAAGTCATGAATGAAGTTATGTCAAAGATGAAAATTCCCAAGTCATGGTCAGAAGCATATATTACACTTGTTCCAAAGGAGGATACCGACCCACAACAAATCAAGAATTATAGGCCTATATCCCTGCTAAATTCAGACTATAAAATCTTCGCTTCAATATTGGCAGAAAGACTGAAAAGATATTTAAATAATTTTATACACTCTGATCAAAATGGATTCCTGCCAAAAAGACAGATTAGAGACAATATGAGGATAATTCTGAACACTTTGGAATATTATGAGGCACACCCTGAAAATCAAATGTCTTTGATATTTCTAGATGCACAGAGAGCCTTTGATAACGTGAATTGGCGATTTATGTCATTACAACTGGAACAGATGGGCTTTGGTAGAAAATTTATTCAAGCTATAGAAGCCATGTACCATAAACAAACAGCAAGAGTAATGACAAATGGAGAATTGACAGAGCCTATTGAAATAAAAAAAGGAACGAGACAAGATTGTCCACTGTCACCTCTGTTGTTTGTGCTAACATTAGAAGTGCTAAACAGGAATATTAGAGAAGGAAAAGATATAAAAGGAATGAAAATTCAACAGGAAGAATACAAATTGCAAGCATTTGCAGATGATCTAGTTTTTATTCTTGAAGATCCATTAGAATCAGACAAGATAGGAAAATTTGGAAAAGTAGCAGGTTTGAAAATAAATAAAGACAAAATGAAGATTTTGACAAAAAACATGTTAATAAAACAAAAAGAAGAACTGGCGGAAGTATCGAAGATGCAGGTCACAAATAAGGTTAAGTATTTGGGGATACATTTGACAGCAAGATGCAGTGCACTCAAAGAGAACAATTACAATAAACTCAAACAACAGTTAGTGACAGATTTGGCAAAATGGGAACATTTACAATTATCATTGATAGGGAGAATATCAACCATTAAGATGAATATACTGCCTAGAATTCTATACTTGTTCCAGACAATTCCAATTAGGTTGGGAAAAGATTATTTTGAAGATTTGAACAAAATATTGTTAAAATACATTTGGCAGGGTAAAAAGGTGAGGATAAAATTAAAATTGTTGCAAGACGCTAGAATAAGAGGAAGTTTTGGTTTGCCCAATTGGGAACTATATTATCAAGCGACAAATTTGACGTGGATTAAAGAATGGATAATGTTAAGAAATATTAAATTATTGACTTTAAAAGGACATGATTTGTTGTTGGGATGGCATGCTTTTTTATGGTATAAGGAACAAAAACACAGGGGAACTTTAGAAGACACTATATACGAGAGGCTCTGTTATTAAACTGGGAGAAGATTAAAAAACAACATTATTTAAAAATTCCAGTCTGGTTATCAACTATTGAAGCATTCTCATATTCAATAACATTTAGAAAGGAACAAATTGTTAGATATAGTGAATTATTGAATGAAAAGGGTGAACTTAAATCTATGCAAGAATTAGAAGAACAAGGTATAAAGATGAACTGGTTTTCATATATGCAAATATGTTCTAGATATGATGAAGATTCTAAGACAGAAGGCTTTTATAATAATTTGACTAATTTGGATAAAATTTTAACAGGTGCAGATGACAATGTAATTAAAAAATTGTACGGATATTTATTAGAGGTTAAATTGGAGGAAGAACAAGTTAAAGAAACAATGATAGCATGGGGTAAAATTTTTGGACATGGAATTGACTTAGAGAAATGGCAAAAACTGTGGTTGCAAAATTATAAAATGACAATGTCAACAGCATAAAAGGAAATTTGTATAAGATGTTTTACAGGTGGCATCTACCCCCTACGAGAATAGTCAAAATGTTCAAAAATAAATCTGAAAAGTGTTGGAAATGTCATCAGATATCGGGCTCATATTATCATATGTGGTGGACTTGTGCTGAAGCTAAAAGATACTGGACTAAAATCCACACATGGTTGGAAAAAATGACAAAAAAACACATAGACTTTAAACCAGAGATCTTTTTACTGAAATATACAATAGAGAATTGAAATATTTGATTGTGAATGTATTACAGGAGCTAGAATTGTGTTTGCTAAAAATTGGAAAAATGAGAAAATACCAACGCAAGAGGAAGTTATTAAGAAAATCATGGAAAGTGCTGAAATGAGCAAATTGACATTTGAAATTAGAGAACAAGAAGATAAACAATATTACAAGATATGGGATCTGTTTTATCAATGGCTAGATAAAAAAAACATGGAAATGAAATATGATTGAGACATAATATAAGAATTGTAGAAATATATAATATACAATATAATGATGTATGATTATTGGACAGATCTAGGAAGAGGAAATGACTATTATAATATAAATTAACTTAAATTTGAAAATATTTCTACGAAACGTGGGAAGAAATAGCCATTGTTAAATAAATGATTAATGAGGATAATAATACAAAGATACATATTAGATTAATAATATGAGAAATTAGATAATAAATAAGCTATTTGTCAGATGTAAATGCCTTATTCTCTAATGTGTAAATAATGTATATATGGAACATCAGGGGTTAACTTATTCTTTGGACTTTAATGTATTCATAATTTACCACTCCCATTCCTGGCTCCACCCCTTGTATATATAAGGAGCCATCCTCCCCATTTTCATTGCTTCTATCTTGAATATTCAGCGAATATAGAATGCCTATTATGATTAAAGAGAAATATATTTAAATCTCTAACTTCTATTATCTTTATTGAGTCTGATCCTGAAAATATTGCAACAAGCTGGTAGCAGAGGATGGTTAATTGACTCAATAAGTAACAAAAATGTCCAAGAAAGATAGGCCCAACACCAGGGCCTACAGCAAAGAAATAGAAACTGATCAAGAGACAATCAACGAATCCACTAATGCGATTTCGAGAGAATCCGAAGAATACACCACTGAAGAAGAAGAACTGATGAGTGAAAATAACGACCAGGAAGAAATCGAGATAGAAAATAACGAACTCAGGTCAGAGATATTAAAGATACTAAAAAGCCAAAAGAATGATGAAAGCCTCATCGCGGACCTCCAGGAGATGCTGAGAAACAGCGGAGCAGCGAGAGAGAAAAACGTCATTAAAGAAAAACCCAAAGATCAAAAAACTGTGAGTGAAATGACTACTGAGAAAATAGTTGTAAAAAAGAAAAGATGTGACATCGCGCGAAATTTTGAATGGCAGCCATCTTGTTTTCAACGAACTTCAAAAGAGAGTGAAGCGGAGCCTATCAAAACGCTCAGTTCAAAATTTCTGGCGCGAAAAACGCTATCAGACGAAGAAAGTGAAAAAGAAGTCTCAAACTCTTCAGATGAACCAAAATCAGAAAGTGAAGACGATTTAACAAAGTCTCAAGTAAAGTCAGCAATGAAAACGCTTTTTGCTGCTTTTGGGCCAAGATTGAAAATTTCCAAGACATCAACAAAGAAGCAAGAAATCAAGCCGACAACTCAAGACCTGCACGCTCCCATCCTGACTTCGAAAACGACGACACCCGAGCCCAGAGAGCCATGCCGATTCCGTCCTACACCGCAGACAGAATCGAGTGCCAGCGCACACAAGAGAAAGAAAAGAACCGTCGCCATCACCAAAGCCCCAAAAACCGAGCCAGAGACCGACTCATCTGAAGAGGAGCGGATCGAGAGAGCTGAAATGGAGAGAACCTTCCACAACGGCGCCAAAGAAGAAATGAGCAACGCGCATGTGCAAAACTACGTAGACGGCCCCGAAAGACTTGAACTGGCCAGAGAACCGCGCAGACTCGTTACAAGCATCCCAATGCCGTTCTGTAATTTCCTGCACTTGAGAGACCACGGACTGCCTCAGGTTGTAAGTAATGGACAGAATAATGTAGGGAATTTACCCAGTGACTTCCCAAAACTTAGAGTTGATGGCATTAATTTACAAGAGTGGTACCAACAGCTTCAGGTTATTTTTATGAAAGAAAATTTACTATTCTTTATAACTAGTCCTCCAAGAAGACCTTGGACTTTAAAAATAGATTGTTTACATCATAGAGCATTTTTCATAATAATTTCTAGCGTGTCTCCTGCAATGTATCATAGCATCAAACCAAATCTAACTGTATCAGAAATAATTCAATGCATGTTTAATCTATTTCACAGCGATAGCGTAGCCACAACCACAAGAATGTCTAAAGATTTCTTTTCTTCTAGAGTGAAACCAGGGGTTTCTATAAGTGAGCATTTGATAAATCTAAACAAAATAAGAGCAGAGCTGCAATTGAGGGGGGAAGTGATTTCAGATCAAACAATGAAAAGTGTTATTATCAATTCACTTGATCCATCATGGGATAGCTTTATGTCACACTTAGATACCATTAATTTGGGATATTTATCAATAGAAAGTTTATCTAACAAATTGATAGCAGAAGACAATTCAAGAAAAAATCGTTTCAGTAACCAAACAGAACACAAATCTTTTAGGAAAGTAGTCTTTCAAGATAAATATAATGAGGCCTTTAGATGCCACAATTGTGGATCCAGGGAACACAGTAGAAGAGACTGTCCCAAAGTCCCAAGGGAAAGACATAGGCCAGAATACAGGAGCAAATACAATTACAGACAATCTTCCACAGATAGACACAAATATAGAAGTCCACCAAATTACAGAGAAAGTAGAGGGGGTAGAGAAAATTCAAAAGAGAGAAAATCTGGGTCACTAAATGGGCTAAATAAACAAGACAGCACCAGAACACAACAAGATGAGAACAATAATTGGCTTATTGATTCTGGTGCAACAAATCACACCACTAACAACAAAAGTATATTATCTTCATTTACAGAAGATAAGTTTGTGATAAAGGTAGCTAATCAAGAAAAGGTTCAAGTATTAGGCAGAGGAAATGTGACCTTGCCTGGTTTAGGGAAAATAGAGGGGGTATTATTAATCCCAGAAATACCTCACAACATACTGAGTGCCATAAAACTAAGCAGAGAATCTGACATCAATATAGTTTTCTCAAAGGGGAAAGCAACTATAGAAAAGAACAAAACAAATGTAGGCACTGTGATGATAAAAGGGGGTCTACCCTATCTGATAACCAAAGAAAGACGGTTACATAACATTGATTCAAATATGGAAGATTGTATTGAAGCAGATGATGAAAATGTCAGTAACAGTGACAATGATGAATGTAAAATAACTCATGATAACAAAAATACACACAATGAGAAGAAACCAAAAATAGGTAAACCAATTCATGATGAGTGTGCTCATATCTTACATAGGAAGTTAGGACATGCAAGCTTTCCTGTAGTACAAAAAATGACTGAACACGCAGAAGGTGTCAAAATAAAAAATTGTGAAAATTATTTAGAATGCTCAGTATGTAAATCCACCAAACTAAAAACCAGTCCCAGACCAAAAAAATCCAACAGATCAACCAACAATATTTTTGATTTGGTACATATGGACTTAGTTGGTCCATTAACTCCATCAATTACCTATAGAAAACGTTACTTCCTAACAATAGTGGATGATTACAGTCGCTATGGTTTTGTTTACACATTAAAGCACAAGGATGAAACCTTTCAGAAATTTAAGGAATTCTACAAACGCATAGAAACACAACATAATATTAGAATAAAACAAATTATGACAGATAGGGGATGTGAATTCATGTCTAAAGAATTCTCCCAATGGTTAAAGGATAGAGGGATGCTACATTTCACGTCCAATCCATTTTCTGCATTTCAAAATGGGATTGCAGAGAGAAAGAATTCCACACTACAAACCATGATTAGATGCACATTAGAGGATGCTGGTTTAGGCAAACAATTTTGGTCAGAAGCCTTACATTATTCAAATTACACTCAAAATAGGACATGGTCCAGTATTGTGAATAAGACACCATATGAGGTGATGTACAATAGAAAACCCAAATTAGCACACATGCACATATTTGGAGTTACTGCAGACGTACACATACCTAAACAATTGAGGAGAAAGGGTGAAAACGTATCCAGGAGATTAAGATTCATGGGATACGAAACTGGAACCAAAGGGTACAGATTCATTGATAATAATAACAAATTTATAGTATCCAGAACAGCAGTGTTCCATGAGCAGGCCAATTGGTCTAAATTGCACCTTAATGAAATATTTCCTAATAAAAGCAAAGATAATATATCTTGCGAGGAAGGAACAACAGAAATTCAAAGTATTAACAAAAGTAAGAACAAAACCAAAACTTGGACAAACAGTCAGCATAAAATAAAGACAGACACATTAACAAAAAAGGAAGCTAGATTTTTGCATGACAACCATAGCAAACCTGAAAGAAATATTAGAAACAATAGAAACCAAATACCAAATAAATACAAAGATTACATAATGCATATGGATAGAGAACAAATAACACCTAATACATATGAGGAAGTATTGAAACTTCCCCGTGAAGAAAGAGAAAAATGGGAACTAGCTATGGAAAAAGAGATGGAAAGTTTACAAGGATTAAATGTATTCACACCTGCGATCGCACCTAAGGATAAAACAATTATAGGTACCAGGTGGATTTATAAAATTAAGAATTTAGAAGGAGGTAATACCTTATACAAGGCCAGACTAGTTGCACAAGGTTATGCACAAAAATATCCAGAAGACTATACTGACACATATTCACCAACAGTGAGAACAGAGAGTGTCAAAACAGCTCTTGTAGTAGCATCTGCACTGAATCTGAACGTGTTTCAATATGACATACAGACTGCATACTTACATGCAAAATTAGATAAGGAAATATATGTAAGAGCACCACACAGTCAATACACTAATAAGAACGAAATTTGGTTATTAAATAAGAGTCTGTATGGATTGAAGCAATCTGGAAAAAGATGGTACGATTGTTTGGTAAAAGTACTTAAAACCATGGATTTCAACGCCACCACTGCTGATAACTGTTTCTTTGTAAAAAAGAGTAATGATCATATTGAATTTGTATTAATTTATGTGGATGATATTTTATATATTGGAAAGCATAAAGAGAGCAGGGAAATCTTTGTAAATAAGTTAAACGAACACTTCTCATTGAAATCACTAGGTAGAGTGAACAAATACCTTGGTGTACAAATTAACAAAACAAAAAGGGGATTCAAACTTACTCAGAAAGATAAAATCATTGAACTCCTAAACAAATGTAACTTAAATAATGCCAAGACATGTGACACACCTATGCAAACTGATTTTCTCAGAAACATTGATGAATCTTCCCCTGAGTTTAAAGACAACACATTTTACAGATCAGTTATAGGTTCACTCCTTTATATATCCAATTGGACTAGGCCAGATATTGCATTACCTCTCAATTTATTGTCAAGATATGTTAGCAGACCAACCTTGTATCATTGGGAAGCTGTCAAAAGAATTTTAAGATATCTAAAAAGTACATTAGATTTTTGTTTAATATTGGAACCCAATAATGACAAAGAACCAAAAATTACTTGTTATGCTGATGCAGATTGGGCTGGTGATACATCATGCAGAAAGAGTACCTCTGGTTATGTTTTTCTATTGAACGATTGTCCAGTTTACTGGTATACTGGTAAACAAGAACTGGTAGCCACTTCTACCACAGAAGCGGAATATGTTTGCTTGTCTAAAGCTGCAAATAACCTTGTATGGTTCAATGATTTGATCACAGATATTTGGAAGAAACCTACTTTACCATTTATTATGCATGAAGACAATAAAGCGGCCATTGAAATATCTAGATCCGATGCAATTGGACAAAGGTCCAGGCATATTGATATAAAATTTAAGCACGTGAGACAACTATCTCAAGACGGATTCATCAAAGCAATACATTGTGATACTTCTGAACAATTAGCTGACATATTAACAAAACCCTTACCTTCTAAACAACACAAATATTTAACTTCTAAATTATATGTATTATATTGTCCTGAATCTGAATGTAACTGGTGTTGTATAACGAACCGGCATTTAGAGGGGGATTTGTCAGATGTAAATGCCTTATTCTCTAATGTGTAAATAATGTATATATGGAACATCAGGGGTTAACTTATTCTTTGGACTTTAATGTATTCATAATTTACCACTCCCATTCCTGGCTCCACCCCTTGTATATATAAGGAGCCATCCTCCCCATTTTCATTGCTTCTATCTTGAATATTCAGCGAATATAGAATGCCTATTATGATTAAAGAGAAATATATTTAAATCTCTAACTTCTATTATCTTTATTGAGTCTGATCCTGAAAATATTGCAACACTATGAATATGGTGAAGATGCACAAAAGACTTGTTACCAACCGACACACTGATGATTGATGATGGATGTTTTATGTTTTGTTTAAAAATAAATAAAAAATAAAAAACCAAAACGGATGCCTTTTGTTTGTCTGAAGTTTATGATATGGAAAATTTGCTTTCTACATGTTTAATCCCTATATGTAGTAATTTGAATTACTACACTTACTTTACTTATTTGAATGACTATTTGTTCAAAGGGAACTTTGACTATAAGAATATAGCTCGTTGGGGGGAAGCTGTGTATTATTCACCCCTGAACGCAATTGATTTGTTTCAGTTCTTGAAAATGTAACTTTATTGCTTTAACATTTTAGATGAATCAAGAAACATTCAGCATCAACTTAAAATTTTGTATAATTTTATCATTTGTACTATTTTAATTGGAGGATGCTGTTTTGTTCAGTGTATTTCTTTCTTTTGTAATATATGTATAACTTCAAGGCTATTCCTCTCCTGATAATAAACCCTTTTTCTGACCCCTTGTGAGAGGATGGCTTCACAAAGAAGATAAAAAAGAGTGAGATGTAGGGATGGAAGAATTAATTCGGGCAGAATGTAGCAAACTGCTTCCGTTTCTGGTGTCATGTATCTTCTTCCTGGATGATCTCATTTTGGCTCTGGTCTGTGTTATCTGACCTTCCTTCTGAGTGGGGGAACAGGGAGGAGGGTTTTCCAATTAGAACGCTGTTGCTGTCCTGCCTTTTATCTGCCTGTGTAAAACTGTATAAAAAAATAAAGCTCTCTGCGAGAGCAGGAGAAACATCTTTGATCAGAGCAAATGCTTGGCCTCTGATTTTCTATAGCCACATATTGCTGGCTCATATTTAAGTGATTGTCCACTAGGACTCCAAGATCCCTCTCACAGTTACTGCTATGGAGCCAGGTTTCACCTCATCTGTAACTGTACATTTGGTTTTTCTAGCCTAAGTGTAAAACATGACTTTTCTCTACAATGAATTTCATTTAATTAAATAGGCCCAGGATTCAAGTCTATCTAGATCTATCTGGATCTTGAGCCTATTTTGATGTTGGCTATTCCTGCTACTTTAGTGTTGTCTTCAAATTTGATGATTTTCCCATTTCTCCCCTCATCCAAATCATTCATGAAGATGTTGAAGAGAACTGGGCCTAAAATGGAGCCTTGGGGTCCCCCACTGCTTGTTTCCCTCCATGCAGACGTAATTCCATTGAGGACCACAGGCTGACTCCATCTGGGGATGATGCTGTCTATCCCACATATTTTTAGTTTCCTGAGAAATAGGTTGTGGTTTCTCTGTCAAAGCCTTTCTGAAATCCAAGTACTGTATATCACATGCACTGCATTTCACTGTTCCACTAATTTAGTCAGTTTTGTCAAAAAAATGAAATAACATTTATTTATGATCTGGTTTTTTTATCCTTCATTACTTCTAGTAAGTCATTCATATCTAGACTGAATAACAAGGGTTCAAATATGCCTCTTTCCCTTCCCCCTTGTAAGCATAGATCCTTCTTCTCATGCCTCCATTGAGCCCAAACCTCCCTCTCAAACAAGGGCTTGGATCAGGGCCAACAGTCTGAGCTCGATTTTGAGGGCCATCCATTTTCTCCATCATATTTCTCTGTTTATTGAGTCAAATATAGTCAAATTGAATCAAATATCGCTGATATAGATTAGATATTTCAAGACAAATTTGTTGCCAATATTAGATTGTTAACTTGTGCAAGATTCCTTATAAAATCTATATAGTATTTAATTCTACTAAAACCTTTTGGTTCTTCTGCAAGGAATGCATTTTTCTCAAGTGTAACTAAGAGGATCATGGCATAAATTTTAGTCACAATATCTGTTAGTCTATTTGGCCTATAATTGCTAGAGTAATTTTTATTCCACATTTTAGATAGATAAAATGCTACTATTGGCAACTTCAATCCAACTTGATAGGGCAGGCATTATTTATGTGTGAAAATGAAGATGCCAATAGAGGCCCCAACAACCAGGGATATTTTTGATCAGTTAAATCAAAACTGATTTAAGTTTTGAAGTAAGAATATCTTCTCCAGGGAATATATTGCTTGCATTTCAGGCCTTTTATGATTAATCTCAACATGAATATAATGGGGTAAAATATTGACATTTTTGCTAATATGGAGAAAAGCAGCTCTTAAATTCCATGGAGAAGACATGATTGCATCTATTACTCACCCACCACCACCCACCCCTCACTTTACCAGAGGGAGAAAAACACACACAAACCTGTGGGACTTTGTAGGTGCCTCCTAATGTTGACATCTGGATGGAGATGGCCCTTTCAGCTCCATCAAGAAGAGCCAGGAGGTTCTCCTTCCTTCCACAGCCGTAGTTGGGGACATTGGCTTCTCCAGTGGAGAGAATGTCCAGCAAGGCATCTGAAGTGTGGAAAGTGCTCAAATAGTTGTCGTGGATGTTGTAGCCCAGTGTGAGGTTGTGCAGGAGCTGGGAATTCTTGTTGAACGTTTGAATGTTGAAAATGAATCGTAAGCCATATGAAAAATCATAAGAATTCCTATTGTAAAAACATGTTATTATAATCAAAAGCAACAATAAATACTGTTTTTAATATATAATCCTCCACAAGCCTACTGAGCTTTAAAACAACATTGATCCAAAAGCAATGATCAGTTACACAAATATGGAAATGGGCTGAGGTACAGCAACTACAACTGATTCCACCACTACTTTAAATAAAACTCATTATCCAAGTGATAAATTAAGGATTGAACAGAGAGACGAAAATAATCTGCAACCCTTTCAGCTTTTTTCCAGACCCATTTTTGGATTTGAGTCTCTTTCACAAAATCAGAGAAATGAGAGAAGCCATGGAAATTAAAATCATTCAGGAAATTAGACATATTCCCCAATATAGGAATAAATGAAAAATAAAAAACAGAAAAGAAGGAGAGTGTTAGAATGGAGGGAGTGCAACTCCATCACCCTGAATGACTTACGGATCATGGAAAACAAATTGAAGAGAAGGAGCCACGTTGAAAAGCAACTTTGTATGCAATATTTCATTTCCAGTGAGGATGAAACCAATGAGATGGTCTCCTGGGCTGTAAAAGCTCTGAGGTTGTTTTCCATCCTGGTTCTCCAAACTCAGTGGGCATTTCATTCTCAGCTTCCCAGAGACTGGATGGCACAAAAGCAGCATCACAGGCAGAAGCAGGAGGTCCATCATTCATGGTGTGAATCAATGAATCCTTTTCCTGTTTCTAAAGAAGATTTAGAAGAATCAAAGGACTCTCACAAGGTGGAATATCCAGACGCTTTCCTGATTCAAACACAGAGAAACACTCAGCTTCACCTGGAGAGGAGAGAGATGTACATTCAGGAGCACAGATCCTGCCTGTCCCAAAACTCAGTATTTCTCTGCCCAAAGTCTCCCCTGGAGGATTCAGCCAAAGAGCAGAGCTTTTATCATAATTCTCCCTCTCAGGAGGGATCTCTGGATAATTCAAGTAGTTCTTGCAGTCAAAGATTGTTGGGAAATTCTCTGGAGGGAAATGAAAGGGAAATAATCCTCATGTGACTCATAATAACAGAGGCAGAGATGGATTTAAATCCGTCATCTAGAATTGAGAGGTTTGGGAGCTTCATGCTTGAAACTGACCGCAGAGGGAATACACGGTACCTGTGGCTGAAATAAGACATAACTCTGATATCTGTTTGCATAGTGATGAAAGACAGGGGGGCAGTTAATGCCAGAGCATTCCACAAATCTGAAATAGCTACCAGCTGAGTTGGAACCAAAATTTACTTTATTTTCAAAGCTAATGTTCAAAGGCATTGCACAAAAGGGCTAATGCAATAGTGTGGCCAGTTTCTAACAACAAAATCAACTTTAGTGAAAAACTAGTTTTTCGAATGTTGCAGAGTTAAAAAGATTCACATTCACAGAGAGAGAAAGAGAGAGAAAGAAGTTAGAAAAAAACGAGTGAAAAGAGATGGAGAAATCAAGGCTGCCTCTCACCCCATGTGGGGAGGGAGGGAGGGAAGGTGAGCTCAGGACCCTCGTGTTGCAGATGGAAAGCTGATCTGCAAAATCCAACTTCCATCTTCAGAGTCCTGGGAAGGGGGGAGACCATATCCCATGTTGCTCAACCACCTCTTTCCACGCATGAGGCACTCAGGGGGGAAAGCAAAGCCCAGACCCACAGAGAAAGCTCAGGATGGCCCATGAGGAGGAGGGGATCTGGGGCATTCCTGGGAAGAGACCAGGGGTGAAATGCTTCCGGTTTGGACCGGATCGTCTGATCTGGTAGCGATGGAGGTGGGTAGTTCGGAGAACTGGTAGCAAAATTCCCCCCCCCCCATGCCCAGCTGAGCCACACAATCATCAGAGGCTTTTTTTTTTAACTTTTAAAAGCATTTTTTCTACAACTTTGGCTGAAAAAATGCTTTTAAAAGTAAAAAAAAAAGCCTTGATGATCGCGCAGCTCGTCAAAGACATTTAAAAGAAAAAAAACCCTTCTTTTCTTTTAAATGCTCTGAGGATCCAAGCTGAGTTCCCTTTTAAAAAAGCCCCTGCCGGTCAGGGAATTCAGCTTGGATCCTCAGAGCCTTTTGAAAACATTTTTTACAACCTCTTAGCCGAAGAGGTTGTAGAAAAAATGGTTTTAAAATTAAAAAAAAAAAATGGCCACGCCCACCCAGTCACCTTACCCCTTCCCCCCCCACACACACATACACACACCAAGCCACACCCACAGAACCGGTAGTAACAAATTTTAGATTTCACCCCTGGAAGAGACTAACCTGGTTTATGGGTCCCAAGGTTGAATGTTGGGGGGATGCAGCCCCTGGGGTTTCTCCAGCCTTTCCAGGAGAGGCTCCTGTGGGGGAGAAGCCATGCAGGGCTGGGTCTCCCAAGAGGAATCCGGGGTGCTCTGGAGGAAAAGGCAGCTGGACTCACCCTGGAGGGGACCCTCCGTGACTCTGAGGAAGATGAGGAAGTGGCCCCTCAAGACCCTCCAGAGTGGTCTGAAGATGTTACCTCCATTTTGCAAGCAAATGATCACTAGTTATTCACCGACTTTGTGTAATGCAGAAACCATGAAATGTTTTGGCCATCAGAAGTGAAACATGGCACAGTTAATTGGATTGACATATAACTCTAAGACCCTGATCCTGGTTTGGAAGCCGTCCTGGTTGGTTCTTAGAACTCTCTAAGCCAACCTTGAGCAAAGCCTGGGATTCCCTGCGAATTCAGCGCCTTCCTAGCCCTTCAGACTCAGGCAGAGTCACAAAACCTTCCCAGATATTCCAAGTGAGGCTTTCAGGCCCAAAACCTCCCTGGACCAGGAATGGCTGACAGGAGCTTCCAGGAGAGCCTCCTTGGATCTTTCTCTCCGGCTGTAACCACTGAGCTCCTCCTTGAGGAACAGAACAGCCTCCTCCGAACCTCCATCTTTGGCATCTGCTAACGGCATAGCTGTGGCTGAGGATGATGGGAGCTGAAGTCCATTCATTTGGAAGGGGAGGATGGGAATTCACTCCATTCAGGCAGGACAGAGATCCATAAAGAGGACTTGGAAAAAGCCTAAGGCAGGACGTAAAGTGAAATTTGGTTATAAGAGTGAAATAATACGGGGTCAGCCTAGAGGATCTCTGAAGGACCCCTGTGACTTGAGAAAGTTGCAGAGTTCAAAAAGTTAAACCACAGAATGAACACACTTTCTACAGTTGGAGAGTTCAAGAAGTCAAACCGCAGAGGTACTATGTCAAAATGCAGAACTAACCCACATGGAGCTTCCTGCCTAAAGCAAGAGGGGAGGGGGGCTAGCTAAAGAGGCAGATCTAAGACACTTTCTGTTTTTTGTTCTATAAAGATACGTGACTTTTGTTCAGGATGTAAATAGAATGCATGTCTGAACCTTTTGGCCAAAATAAAAAATGTTGCAATATTTTCAGGATCAGACTCAATAAAGATAATAAGAATTAGAGATTTAAATATATTTCTCTTTAATAATAATAGGCATTCTATATTCGCTGAATATTCAAGATAGAAGCAAAGAAAATGGTGAGGGTGGCTCCTTATATATACAAGGGGTGGAGCCAGGAATGGGAGTGGTAAATTATGAATACATTAAAATCCAAAGAATAAGTTAACCCCTGATGTCCCATATATACATTATTTACACAATAGAGAATAAGGCATTTACATCTGACAAATCCCCCTCTAAATGCCGGTTCGCTATACAACACCAATTACATTCAGATTCAGGACAATATAATACATACAATTTAGAAGTTAAATATTTGTGCTGTTTAGAAGGTAAAGGCTTCGTTAATATGTCAGCTAATTGTTCAGAAGTATCACAATGTATTGCTTTGATGAATCCATCTTGAGATAATTGTCTCACGTGCTTAAATTTTATATCAATATGCCTGGACCTTTGTCCAATGGCATCGGATCTGGATATTTCAATGGCTGCTTTATTATCTTCATGCACAACAAAAGGTAATGCAGGTTTTTTCCAAACATCTGAGATCAAGTCATTGAACCATACAAGGTTATTTGCAGCTTTGGATAAACAAACATATTCCGCTTCTGTGGTTGAAGTGGCTACCAGTTCTTGTTTACCAGTGTACCAGTAAACTGGACAATCATTCAATAGAAAAATATAACCAGAAGTACTCTTTCTGCATGATGTATCACCAGCCCAATCTGCATCCGCATAACAGGTAATTTTTGGTTCTTTGTCATTATTAGGTTCTAATACTAAACAAAAATCTAATGTACTTTTCAAATATCTTAGAATTCTTTTGACAGCTTCCCAATGATACATGGTTGGTTTGCTAACATATCTCGACAATAAATTGAGAGGTAATGCAATATCTGGTCTGGTCCAATTAGATATATAAAGGAGTGAGCCTATAACTGATCTGTAAAATGTATTATCTTTAAATTCAGGGGAAGACTCATCAGTGTTTCTAAGGAAATCAGTTTGCATAGGAGTGTCACAGGTTTTGGCATTGTTTAAATTACATTTGTTTAGAAGTTCAATGATCTTATCTTTCTGAGTAAGTTTGAATCCCCTTTTAGTTTTGTTAATTTGTACACCAAGGTATTTATTCACTTTACCTAGAGATTTCAATGAGAAATGTTCGTTTAACTTATTTACAAAGATTTCTCTGCTCTCTTTGTGTTTTCCTATATATAAAATATCATCCACATAAATTAATACAAATTCAATGTGATCATCACTCTTTTTTACAAAGAAACAGTTATCAGCAGTGGTAGCGTTGAAATCCATGGTCTTTAGTACTTTTACCAAGCAATCGTACCATCTCTTGCCAGATTGCTTTAATCCGTATAGACTCTTGTTTAATAACCAAATTTCATTCTTATTAGTGTATTGACTATGTGGTGCTCTTACATATATTTCCTTATCTAGTTTTGCGTGTAAATACGCAGTCTGTATGTCATATTGAAATACGTCCAGATTGAGTGCAGATGCTACTACTAGAGCTGTTTTAACACTCTCTGTCCTCACCGTGGGGGAGTATGTGTCAGTATAGTCTTCTGGATATTTTTGTGCATAACCTTGTGCAACTAGTCTAGCCTTGTATAAAGTATTGCCTCCTTCTAGGTTCTTAATTTTATAAATCCACCTGGTACCTATAATTGTTTTATCCTTAGGTGCGATCGCAGGAGTGAATACATTTAATCCTTGCAAACTTTCCATCTCTTTTTTCATAGCTAGTTCCCATTTTTCTCTTTCCTCACGAGGGAGTTTTAATACTTCCTCATATGTATTAGGTGTTATTTGTTCTCCATTCATATGCATTATGTAATCTTTGTATTTACTTGGTATTTGATTTCTATTGTTTCTAATAGCTCTTTCAGGTTTGCTATGGTTGTCGTGCAAATATCTAGCTTCCTTTTTTGTTAATGTGTCTGTCTTTATTTTATGCTGACTATTTGTCCAAGTTTTGGTTTTGTTCTTATTTTTGTTAATGTTTTGATTTTCTATTGTCCCTTCCTCGCAAGATATCGCATCTTTGCATTTATTTGGAAATATTTCATTAAGGTGCAGTTTAGACCAATTGGCCTGCTCATGGAACACAGCTGTTCTGGAGACTATAAATTTGTTATTATTATCAATGAATCTGTACCCTTTGGTTCCAGTTTCATATCCCATAAATCTTAATCTTCTGGATACGTTTTCTCCCTTTCTCCTCAACTGCTTAGGTATGTGCACATCTGCAGTGACTCCAAATATGTGCATGTGTGCTAATTTAGGTTTCCTATTGTACATCACCTCATACGGTGTCTTATTCACAATACTAGACCAGGTTCTATTTTGAGTGTAATTTGAATAATGTAAGGCTTCTGACCAGAATTGTTTGCCTAAACCAGCATCCTCTAATGTGCATCTAATCATGGTTTGTAGTGTGGAATTCTTTCTCTCTGCAATCCCGTTTTGAAACGCAGAGAATGGATTGGACGTGAAATGTAGCATTCCCCTATCCTTTAACCATTGGGAGAATTCTTTAGACATGAATTCACATCCCCTATCTGTCATAATTTGTTTTATTCTGATATTATGTTGTGTTTCTATGCGTTTGTAGAATTCCTTAAATTTCTGAAAGGTTTCATCCTTGTGCTTTAATGTGTAAACAAAACCATAGCGACTATAATCATCCACTATTGTTAGAAAGTAACGTTTTCTATAGGTAATTGATGGAGTTAATGGACCAACTAAATCCATATGTACTAAGTCAAAAATATTGTTAGTTGATCTGTTAGATTTTTTTGGTCTGGGACTGGTTTTTAGTTTGGTGGATTTACATACTGAGCATTCTAAATAATTTTCACAATTTTTTATTTTGACACCTTCTGCGTGTTCAGTCATTTTTTGAACTACAGGAAAGCTTGCATGTCCTAACTTCCTATGTAAGATGTGAGCACACTCATCATGAATTGGTTTACCTATTTTTGGTTTCTTCTCATTGTGTGTATTTTTGTGATCATGAGGTATTTTACATTCATCATTGTCACTGTTACTAACATTTTCATCATCTGCTTCAATACAATCTTCCATATTTGAATCAATGTTATGTAACCATCTTTCTTTTGTTATCAGATAGGGTAGACCTCCTTTTATCATCACAGTGCCTATATTTGTTTTGTCCTTCTCTAAAGTTGCTTTCCCCTTTGAGAAAACTATATTGATGTCAGAATCTCTGCTTAGTTTTATAGCACTTAGTATGTTATGAGGTATTTCTGGGATTAATAATACCCCCTCTATTTTACCTAAACCAGGCAAGGTCACATTTCCTCTGCCTAATACTTGAACCTTTTCTTGATTAGCTACCTTTATCACAAACTTATCTTCTGTAAATGAAGATAATATACTTTTGTTGTTAGTGGTGTGATTGGTTGCACCAGAATCAATAAGCCAATTATTGTTCTCATTTTGTTGTGTTTTGGTGCTTTCTTGTTTGTTTAGTCCATTTAGTGACCCAGATTTTCTCTCTTTTGAATTTTCTCTACCCCCTCTACTTTCTCTGTAATTTGGTGGGCTTCTATATTTGTGTCTATCTGTGGAAGACTGTCTATAATTGTATTTGCTCCTATATTCTGGCCTATGTCTCTCCCTTGAGACTTTGGGACAGTCTCTTCTACTGTGTTCCCTGGACCCACAATTGTGGCATCTAAAGGCTTCATTATATTTTTCTTGGAAAGCTACTTTCCTAAAAGATTTGTGTTCTGTTTGATTACTGGAACGATTTTTTCTTGAATTGTCTTCTGCTATCAATTTGTTAGATAGACTTTCTATGGTTAAATATCCTAAATTAATAGTATCTAAGTGTGACATAAAGCTATCCCATGATGGATCAAGTGAATTGATAATAACACTTTTCATTGTTTGATCTGAAATCACTTCCCCCCTCAATTGCAGCTCAGCTCTTATTTTGTTTAGAGATATCAAATGCTCACTTATAGAAACCCCTGGTTTCACTCTAGAAGAAAAGAAATCCTTAGACATTCTTGTAGTTGTAGCTACGCTATCGCTGTGAAATAGATTAAACATGCATTGAATTATTTCTGACACAGTTAGGTTTGATTTGATGCTATGATACATTGCAGGAGACACGCTAGATATTATTATGAAAAATGCTCTATGATGTAAACAATCTATTTTTAAAGTCCAAGGTCTTCTTGGAGGACTAGTTATAAAGAATAGTAAATTTTCTTTCATAAAGACAACCTGAAGCTGTTGATACCACTCTTGTAAATTAATGCCATCAATTCTAAGTTTTGGGAAGTCACTGGGTAAGTTCCCCACATTATTTTGTCCATTACTTACAACCTGAGGCAGTCCGTGGTCTCGCAAGTGCAGGAAATTACAGAACGGCATGGGGATGCTCGCAACGAGTCTGCGCGGTTCTCTGGCCAGTTCAAGTCTTTCGGGGCCGTCTACGTAGCTTTGCACATGCGCGTTGCTCATTTCTTCCTTGGCGTCGTCGTGGAAGGTTCTCTCCATTTCAGCTCTCTCGTTCCGCTCCTCTTCAGATGAGTCGGTCTCTGGTTCGGTTTTAGGGGTTCTGGTGGTGGCGACAGCTCTTCTCTTTCTTTCGTGTGCGTTGGCACTTGATCCGGTCTGCGGTGTAGGACGGAATCGGCATGGCTCTCTGGGCTCAGGTGTCGTCGCCTTCGAAGTCAGGATGGGAGCGTGCAGGTCTCGAGTTGTCGGTTTGATCTCTTGCTTCTTCGTTGGTGCCTTGGAAATTTTCAATCTTGGCCCAAAAGCAGCAAAAAGCGTTTTCATTGCTGACTTTACTTGAGACTTTGTTAAATCGTCTTCACTTTCTGATTCTGGTTCTTCTGAAGAGTTTGAGTCTTCTTTTTCACTTTCGTCGTCTGATAGCATTTTTCGCGCCAGAAATTTTGAACTGAGCGTTTTGATTGGCTCTGCTTCACTCTCTTTTGAAGTTCGTTGAAACCAAGATGGCTGCCATTCAAAATTTCGCGCGGGATCACATCTTTTCTTTTTCACAACGACTTTCTCAGTATTCATTTCACTCACAGTTTTTTGATCTTTGGGTTTTTCTTTAACGACGTTTTTCTCTCTCGCTGCTCCGTTGTTCTTCAGCATTTCTTGGAGGTTCGCGATGAGGCTTTCATCGTTCTTCTGGCTTTTTAGTATCTTCAATATCTCTGACCTGAGTTCGTTATTTTCTATTTCGATTTCTTCCTGGTCATTATTTTCATTTATCAGTTCTTCTTCTTCAGTGGTGTATTCTTCGGATTCTCTCGAAATCGCGTTAGTGGATTCGTTGATCATCTCTTGTTCAGTTTCTATTTCCTTGCTGTAGGCCCTGGTGTTGGGCCTATCTTTCTTAGACATTTTTAATTATTTATTGAGTCAATTAACCATCCTCTGCTACCAGCTTGTTGCAATATTTTCAGGATCAGACTCAATAAAGATAATAAGAATTAGAGATTTAAATATATTTCTCTTTAATAATAATAGGCATTCTATATTCGCTGAATATTCAAGATAGAAGCAAAGAAAATGGTGAGGGTGGCTCCTTATATATACAAGGGGTGGAGCCAGGAATGGGAGTGGTAAATTATGAATACATTAAAATCCAAAGAATAAGTTAACCCCTGATGTCCCATATATACATTATTTACACAATAGAGAATAAGGCATTTACATCTGACAAAAAAGCTATTTCTGATCTCGAAATTTATCTCCGTTGTTTTTCTGCAACATTTATGGCGACTCCGCCGGGACTGAAGCGAGATTTCGCTGCAGGCGGAAAAGACCAGCCAGTGCCCGGGTGAGGCCATCTTGCCCAACCTTCAAGGTGCCTCTGAGAGCTTTTCTCTGGAAGGAAGCAGATGGCCCCTCTGGGTACTCGATGGCTCTGACCGACCCAAGAACAAAAACGAGATCAAAAATAAACTAACAGATAAACACCGGCTGAGAAAGAAAAAGGAAGGCAAGTATTGTGGGAATTATAAGACCTACTCCTTGAGAGTAGAAGAGGGAGCTTGATCGCCTCCCTGGGTCCGGGAACGTCCCTTCCTAACGGAATTGGCGTATCCTAATGAGACTCTAGAACTGTGTGGGTGGTTAAGCCATTGCAGATCCTGTTGGTGACTGTTGGAAAAGTCCAGCACCGCAGGTCAATGGCAGTGTCTCAGTAAATGGGTGGCAAATAGTAGTGAAACAGAACCCTGACTGACTTCACAAATGGCAAGTAGAAGTCATGCAAGTCTGTGTGGCTCGAGTGAGAGGAAATCCCAAATGTCAGGTCAGAAAGAGTCACCCTGAAAAGAAACCTATCTCAAAGACTGCAATCTATGAAGAAGAGAGACCACCCTGAAATGCCAGCTTGTGCAGCATTGCAAATGCCAAGGGGACTGAGCCCCAGATACTCTAAAGCAGAAGCACTTCAGTGCATAGCTTACATCAATAGCCTCCACGCACTATGTACCCATGCAAGGGAAAAAAGAAAAGAAAATTTGTTGTTCCTTTTTCCTGTGAAAATCCCAAAAGCAAACCCCAGGACTTTTAGGAAATTGTGAAGCTGTGAAGTGTAGAAGGTGTCCGTAGTCTGTTGAGGGCAGCAGGTCCTCCCAGATTTCTGTTTATAAGAGGGGTCTGAGAATCAGTGGCAGAACTGATGTTGTGTAGCCCGGCTGAACCAAAGTGTAAAAACCCCACACAGAAAGGGGAAACATAGGAAGTTGCAGCTCATGGGTGGTAGATACCCCTTCAGGAAATTGGTTTGAGCCAGGGACAAGAGGCAGATGCCTGTCCTGGCCAGCCTAAAGAAGAGGTAGGAAAGGGGCCTTGCTGAGGGATAACACAGGAAAACCAATTTGGCAAAATAAAGGTCCTTAAAAGAAAAGTGGGGTTCAAACTTGCTCATGAGAGCCCTGGCTAAGTGCGATGATGTGTGAACAAAGATCTCTATACATTTTGGAACTTTAAAATTAAGCCAACACCTGCTGGGAGATCCAAGCTAGAAAGAGCTAGATAGAACATCCCAGGGCAGAGAAAAAGTGAGAAGTTCACTAAAACAATTAGAAAGAATCCCCACTGCAAATAGACCTGACTAGTCCTTAAAGGAGAAATACTGCAGTATTATAAAGATTCTGATGATTTACCATTCTTAAAAGAACCAGAGAACTCTGAAAGAACTAAGAATAGAGAAGAAAATTGTTATTGTTCTTCCCACCCGGGGTTTAGCAGGTAATAAAAAGAAAAGCCTGTCTAAATGGGAAGACTCAGATAATTGAATTGATTAAATTTGATATGATTTCTGTAAAAAAAAATTAAGTGTTAAGATCTGTGCATTCCCTAATTCAACAAAAATTTAAGGCGGGAATGACTAGTGTGTATGCCTAAAGTTTTGTGTACCTTCAAGGTAACTGCAACTGCCTGATCTCTAGAGATATGAATTTTAAATTGTTAGAAAAGAATTGGAGGTATTGAGAGGAAAGAAAATATCTCATCCAGTTTGGTCTGGCCGCCCAGTCAAGATGAAGAACAGAAATTAACTTTTCTTCCTTCTCTATGCTTCAAGATAAACTCGAGTTTATAAGTAAAAGTTTATAAGTAAAAGTTTATAAGTGAAAGTTTGAAGTTCACTAGCTACAATACTGATGTGTAGTTGGTGTCCTTCAAACTCCCTTTTTTCTACTTCTGCAATGCTTTCTTCACCCACAAAGGGGGGAGGGGACCTCGTTCTCATGTCTTTAGCCCTGCACGGAAGACTCTGATCTGTAAAAGCAGAACTAGAGAGATTGAGAAATCAACTTTTATTCAGTTATGAAGAATTATCAAAAGTGAAAAATGATTTACAAAAAGGAGACAAAATAAACATTGAAAACTAAACAGCAATTAGATGATTTGCAAATAAAATAAACAAGAAAAATTAGAAGCTATGCAATTCGAAAATGACAGCTTAAAGAATAATAATAATAATAATAATAATAATAATAATAATAATAATAATAATAATAATAATAATATCAGAATCAACCTACATTAGAAATAGCAAGACTAAAAGATTTACCTACAGTAAATTATTATCTCTGAAGAAATGATGCTTCTGGTAAATAACCTCAAGGAAGAGATAGAAGTTCTTAGACAAATTAATAGCTGAAAATGAAAAACTTGTACAACAAGACATCAAACAAAAAGAAAAGAAAACAAAAACCCACAGACGAGGGAAACCTCCAGGCTATAATAGACCAACAGTTTCCACGAAGGAACCCTCTCTTTCGTTCTCTTGGAGTGTTGTGGAAATAGGGAATTAAAGAAACATCCCTTTAGGGCAGACAGAATCAGTTTATTTATTTATTGCAATAAAGGATCAAACCTTGGTATCGCTATCAAGAGTTTGAACGACGTATGATTTTTAGCTCTAAGCATTTATAGAGTTTCAAACAAAGGATTCTATGAAGTCAGCAATTCATATGGTCATATACATTTGTCTTTTTTAATTGACATTTCCTAATTACTGAGTTTGCAAAACAGTTATAATAATTCTTCTAAAAAGTTACTGAAGCATATTTTTCAAATTATTTCTTGTTGAAACAACAATATGGACATCTCTGTTTCTCTGACCTTCAAAGTGTAAATCACCTAGACTGTTCTTATCTGTGACAACTGAGAAGCCTTGAAGTAGGAGTCCTAGTAGAAAGGAATGTGCCTGCCTGTGTGCAAGCAATTTCTCTCTTACAATATTAAGAACAAAGAGGGCCCTTCAGTGACCGTCTAGTTGGATCCGTGTTTACTTTATTTATTACTTTATTTGTTACATTCCCACCTTAGGAGCATTGCTGGACATTCTGTTTGAGTGAAAGTGCATCTCTTCTTTGCGCACAATTTATAAAAAAAGACTTTGTTTGCATCTAATTGAGACCTTTGCTTAGCCACAGAAAGTGACAAAGCTTGCTTTCCTTCTCTTTGCATCCCAAATTCCATTGGATTTAATTGAGTGAAAGTATTCTGCTCAGCAGTAGAGGGACAGAAAGAGGAAAGACAGTTCTTGTGTTGGCTAAGAAGGTTGCCCTGTAATAAAAGCTCCCAGGGCAGCATGTTTGAATCTTCTTTGCAAGGTTTGTGCATATGTTGTTTTAGACAAGTTGCTTCTCAGCCTAGTGAGCTCAATCTCCATTTGAAGAAAAGTTGCAAATGCATTCTGTGAAGAAAGGAAGCCATAGGCCCGGCTGCAATAGATGAGAGGCCTGAAGACTGAAGGGGACCAGGGTTCAGTCAAGCCCCCCCTGAATCCTTAGTCCGAATGAAAATAATGTAACCTTCTTAGTAGACACAGGGGCATCTAAACAAAGCTGCTAGCTCCCTTTTCTAAAATATCCAAGGGATTAATGGCTTCATAAATCGTTGCTCCGTGCTGAAAACCCTGAAATGTTCCTTAGAACATCAGGGTTGGAAGACCAAGCAGGAGGATTATTCCGGCTTCTCATTTTATGTGGAAAGTGCAGAAAAGATGAACAGCAGTCCTGTAATTCTTCCATTAGCCACCTGCCCTGGTCTCCCCTCCCCCAACCTCCCTCCCCCCCTTTGGGGAAACCTTCCCAACTCCGAAAATCTCCCCACAGCCTTTTTTTCCCCTCAAAATGGAGGGAGGGAGAATCGCCTCAGGAAAAAAGAGGCCACAAAATGGAGGACGCTGCGGGGTCTTTCTGCTTTAGCTGTCCTGCTCGCTGCCTGTGGGGGCCAGCTGGGGCTGAAAGGCTGGACTGTAGGCTGCCCCCTACAGGCAGCGTGAGGGACAGCTAAAGCGTGGAAAGAGGATGGAGGACCCCAAGTGCTGGACAAGGGATTCTGGGAGTTGAAGTCCAGAGGCCTTTGCTGAGGTTGAGCCACCTGCCCTGGGAAGCCCTGCACTGGACACTCGGACAGATGACCTCTAAGGTCCCTTCCAACTCCGTTTCCCCATCATTCTAACCACTTGGGACAGAGTCCGAATGAAAACAACTTGAATTTCCACAAATTGAAAGGGAAGAAATATATTGTTGGTGGTAAAAAAAAGACACACAAAATAGGTAGAGGGATCTCTCCTTCTTGTATTTTAATGGGATTTTCTTTATTTCGGTCCAGGAGTTGGTGAGAATTATTCAGAGCCAAATCTGAAGTCATCAGAAGGAACTGCGGGTGACCCAGGAGGAGAGTCCCCTCCAACTCCATGAGGACCTCAAAAGGCCGGAGGAAAAGCAGCCAGAGAGCCAAGAAGAGAAGCCATTTCGATGCTCGATGGGTGGAAAGAGACTCAGGAAGAGGAGATCCCTCCCTTCCCCTCAGAGGATCCCATCAGAGGAGGAACCCAGATCCATGCATGGAGTGTGGAAAGGTCTTCGGAAGGAGCCTCCTCTCCTCTCCCAGAAGAGGCTGCCGGAGGGAGGAACCGTCGGAATGGGAGGACTGGGAAGGAGCTCCAGGGAGAGGCTCCCATGGCTTCCCAGAGGGAGAAACCCTGAACACGAGAGAGGCAGGAAGGGCGGAAAGAGCTTCAGAGATGGGATCTGTTTGTCACCATATAAAAATCCACACTGGGCAAAAAGCCGATCAATGCCTGGAGAAGCAGAAAATTTCACTCAGGGCAGAAAAATTCTTTCCCACAGAAGGTAGAAAATCTGGCAAAGGTGGAAAACTAGCTTTCAAAAATAGCTAGAATTGTGTTAGTTTTTTTGTTTGGTTTTTCATTGATTTTTAACTGTGTCCTGTGGGTGAAACCTTCTCTCTTCTTTTAGACGGCTTTAATCAAAGTGATCTTGGCTTAAACCCTGGAGTTTCCGCCTGGCCTTCTGGCACCCGCCTCAGGCTGGCTGAGCTCCTGACTGCCAAAGCCAGACCTGGATGGGGGAGGGTCTCCCCTCTGATCCTCTCCTGGGTCCCCAGAGGGCTAGGGTCTCCTCCTGCTTGAGCAAGGGGTTGGACTAGAAGACCTCCATGGTCCCTTCCAGCTCTCTTCTGATTCAGAAGAGACTCATAAAACCTTCCCTCTGCAGATAGCTTTCTATATCTCACCCAAAACTATGGACTGTCAAGGACACTTTAGATTCCTTCAAACCCATTAAATGAATTACATGAAATTACATTCCTGAATAAAAATCCAGAGGCTTTAGGTTTTCTATTTCACTTTTATTATTATTATTAGATTGTCCGCTATGTCCAGGGGAGAGAACTAAAAAGAATTCAATATGAAAATCTGGAAGAGAAAGTCAGTATTGCTGCTCATTTCTCACCTGCTCAGTCTTTCCTTGAAATCTTTGCTGAGGGCCTCTTTCACTTCAGTTATTTACTCCTAGATTCCATATGTAGGAATAAAAGTGAATAAGATGTAGTTCATTAATTTCTTTCCCCTTTGAGTTTTTTTTTAATGGAAGGGGGATAATACTTTCAGTATTTGGTAAGAGCTGAGGTGGCACAGTGGTTAGAGTGAAGTACTGCAGCTACTTCAGCTGACTGCTAGTTCAGCAGATCAGCGGATCAAATCTCACCGGCTCAAGGTTGACTCAGCCTTCCATCCTTCCGAGGTGGGTAAAATGAGGACCCAGATTGTTGGGGGCAATATGCTGGGTATACTGTCTTTGGTGTAAGCCGCCCAGAGTCCTCGGAGAGTGGGCAGCATAGAAATATGAATAATAAAAATAATAAATAAAAAAATAAAGTAATTGCTGAAGAGTGCTACATGTAATTGTGGCTTTTTACAAACAAGCTTTTCTCCATCCTCTCCTCTGCACATGGAGCCCAGAAGAAGCTCAGGATCCCAAGAGGAGAAGTTGTTTCTCATTGTAATTAATAATGATTATCTGAGCCTTTGAGATCTCCATACCTGTGATTGAGACATCAGATTGAAGCCATAAGCAAAGAATCTTGTATCAGAAAAGGATAAATTTGTCAAGCTCTGTTGGAACAAGTTTTGGGACAGGCAGGATCTGTGCTCTTGATTGTTCATTTTTCTCCTTTCCAGGTGAAGTTGAGTGTTTCTCTGTTTATGTCAGGAAAGTCGCTGGCATTTCCATCATCTGAGAATGCTTTGAATTCTCCCAACTGTTCCTGCTGTGGGTGTTAGAAACAGGAAGAGGATTAATAAAGCTCCATGAATTATGGACCGTCTGCTTTTGATGCTGCTGGTATCCCAGCCAGTCTCTGGGAAGCTTAGAATGAAATGCCCTCTGAATTTGGAGCACCAGGATGGAAAACAACAATGGAGCTTTTACAGGCCAGGAGACTATCTCATTGGTATAGTGACAACTGAAACACTAATATCGCCTATAATGTTGCCTTTTGACAGTCCTCCTTCTATATCTTCTCATGTGTAAGTCATTCAGGGTGATGGAATTGCACCCCCTCCATTTGCAGTTCTAAATCTGAAGAGCCTGTAGTACAATAGACTAAAGCACTGTTATTAACATCTGCTGCTTGCAATTACTGCAAGTTCAAATAACAGCAGACTCAAGGTTGACTCAGTCTTCCATCCTTCAAAGGTAGGTGAAATGAGGACCCAGATTGTGGGAGCAATAAACTGACTTTGTATAAATATACAAAAGGATGAAGGCTATTGCTTAACGCATTGTAAGCCACCCTGAGTCTCCGGAGAAGGGCGGCATATAAATTAAAGCAAAAAAACCCCACCTCTCCTTTTCTTCTCATTTCACTTACTTCTATATTATAGAACTTGTCTAATTTCCTGAATGATTTTGATTTCCATAACTTCCCCCCTTTTTTTTATTGTGTAGAAGAGACTTAAATCCAAAGATGGGATTAAAAAACCTGAAGGCAATCCAGATTATTTTCTGTTCTCCCCGTTCACTTCTCAATTCATCCCTTGAATTCATTTTGTGTAAAGGAGGGATTGAAACAGTTGTAGTTGCCTCTGCCCAGCCCATTCCCAGATTTCTATAACCGATTATTGGTTTTGGATCAATATTGGCTTAAGACTCAGTAGGCATGTGGAGTCAAAAAGGAATAAATTCTTTTAAAAAGTTTGTTGTTACTGTTAATAATAACTTGAACATTTTTCTACAGTACGTTTTCTTATGGTTTTTTATACACCCTACCATTCATTTTCACCATTCAAGTGATCAACAAGAACTCCCAGCTCCTACACAACCTCACACTGGGCTACAACATTCATGACAACTATTCGAACACTTTCCGCACTTCAGATGCCTTGCTGGACATGCTCTCCACTGGAGAAGCCAATGTCCCCAACTACGGCTGTGGAAGGAAGGAGAACCTTCTGGCTCTTCTTGAGGCAGTTGATAGGGACATCTCCATCCAGGCATCAACATTAGCAGGAACCTACAAAGTCTCACAGGTTTGTGTGTGTTTTTCTCTATCTAAGTGAGGGGTGGGTGGTGGAGGATGAGCAACAGGTGCAACCATGTCTTCTCCATGGAATTCAAGTTGATTTTCTCCATTTTAGGGAACAGGTGAATTATGTTTTTTCTATTATATTCCTGTTCAAATTCCTCATAACCCCCACCATGTTTGGTGATTGTTATGGCATGTTTGTGCTGATAGGCTGTGTGTGGT